>NW_021318614.1:230402-268096 GCF_001605985.2 Dendrobium catenatum | reverse complement strand
CAACACCGCTCGTACCGAGCAAGTATTGCTCGCGTACTGAGCATGATACATTGCTCCCCTCTACTTCCCTTTTTCGGCAATACTGGAGACAGCAATCAAAGATTCCATCTTCTACAAACAAATCAATTATCAATCACCTGAGATTGGGTGAACAACGGTAGGTTACGAGTTTCGTGCCAATCAAGCAAGGTTCTCCATACAAATACCGCTAGGAGGTCGTAGCAGTATAGCGGATCCCTCGAAAGACTACAAATCACTGTGGATAAACAACACTGTGTGTATGGTATGGTACAACGAACCACTGTGAACAAGTACATCTTCCTACGACGATCCCCTACGAGGGTCCAAATGAAACTATGTTGAACGACGCGTACCACTTAGCGTACACGCTCAGTAGTAAGTTGCAAGTTTACATCTACGATTTCGTATGTGCTAAATGATCTCATACAATATACAAATAAGTGCCTATTGATTTGAGAGGCAATGAGATGGAATCAAGGACATTCCTACAAACAAGTATACATCATCAACCCACACTGGAGCATCTTCAATCAAATTCATACTAAGAGAAGAAATCGATTGGCCACAGATCGAATGAACAAACTTGTTTATGTTATGTTTAACAAAAAACTGAAAGATAGACATCTCAAATTACAGAAGCAAGGAAGCATTGATAATGAAATTGACTCTTTACTTGTTGATGATTTACAATCTGATGATGAATGGGTTACTCCTAAGAATGTTGATGTTTCTGAAGTTGAAGTAGAAGGAGAAACTCAAATCAATGAAGACAGTGAAGCAACTACTCATGTATATAAAAGAAAGAAACAAAGTGAGATTGGAGCTTCAAAAAAATTCAAAGGTATTCTTAAATATAATGAATTATTTTTTTATATTATTATTGTTTCATTCTAGAGCTAACGAAATATTAACTGATATAGGGGATAAAGGAAAAAATATTATAGATGAAGAAGAGTTTGAGGATGACTTTGACATTAATTATGAAGATTCTTCTGAAGAAAATCAAAGTGATGATGAGTCTGCATTGGGTCTTGATCCTAAAGGGATGTTTTATTTTTAAGTGAGTTTATTTTAAATCTTCTTTTCCAGTAATATACTAATATTATCTTAGAACAAATCATCAAATTCACAATTGACGTAATATTTTGTTATTTTTTGACATTTTTGTCATTATTCATAATTTTAAATTGCTTTATTTTTATAATTTTCTAGGCTTACGCCTCGATCCGCCTCGAGGCTTACGCCTCGCCTCGCTTAGCCAAAACGCCTCGATTCCCGATTTCGCCTTTTAAAATGTTGTTTTTATTTTATCCTTCATTTGGTTGATTAATAACTTATGTATTGAACTAATAGCTACTGCACTAAGCTACTTGTATAATTGAAGGTAAATGATTCTTTTTGCTCATATAATTAGCATGACATTTTATGATTTTTTTTTATATGTTTGAACTATATATTAGAATTATTTATCTCATTAATCTTATAAATTATTCGATGTCATACCATGATTTTAAGAAAAAGAAAAGGGGGTAGGTGAAATAGAAGACAAGTGACTACCTGGGCTATGTAAACAAATATTTTGGGTGAATGATGTTAGATATTATAAAAGATGTACATAATGATGATGTATATTAAAGAACATGGATATGTATACATTTATTTTAGAAGTTATGTTAGAGGTTCTATATTTAAAATGATGATTTTACATGTACGCTCTCATTTCAATTTTATGATGGATTATTAGATGATTATTAAGTGTAATTTTTTAGATGATTTAGCTAGATTACTTTTTCACTTATTCTATCCTAACAAATTAAATGATGATGTATATGGTAAGAATTTCACTTGTCCAAATTGTTCACTTTTGTCATCTCAGATTGTCCAGAAGAGGGTGAAAATGAAGTGTGACAACCCAAAAATTGCAAATATCTTTCATAAGATCAAGTAGAATTTCTAACTTAATTATAAACTTTTCCTAACAATAATAGAATCAAGAAGCATTTTTCTCCAGCTTATTTCATCATTTCAAATATTCGTAAGTGTTTGCATTTAGGATTTTCAATTTAAAAATCCTTCATCATAGCCTGCACATAGATCCAATAGTTAAACAAAATTTATCGAAGAGGATCAGCACTAGCAAATGCAATTCTCTCCTTAAGGATTTAATCCCTAATCTTTATGATGCAATATCCTATTAATCATGCATTTGCTAAAAGTAATAGCACTGTTAGGTTTAATTTAAGTATGCATAATTTCTTTACAATGTGAAGAACTCAGTTTTTATAATACCCAAGTACTTAAAATACATGTAAGTATAAATTTTCTCTAAATATTTATTGATTTTCATTAAATTCTGCTTTTAAAACCGAGTAGTTTGACATATATAAGTATGCATAAAGTATTAAGCTAATTGTACTAATGGTATAGCTAATGTATTTAACTGTTTGTAATTAAATTATTATGATTATAGCAATTGATGGTAATCAAAGTATTAGGTATATGAAGAATTAATGCAATTTAGATTCTAAATTCCATGATTCCACTTAGGCTAGCATGCCTTGGCTGATCTTTCCCTTAGTCCATCCAACGGTTAGCATTAGAGCTTAGAGGAATGCAAGAGCCTAGTGGAATTAAGAATATCTATATTATAATGTATGGTGTGTATAGCTGAGAGTTTTTGTTTTATTTGTTTAAGCAATAATAGAGTAGTGGATGTTAGGGTTTATGCGATACTTAGTATTAATTTCCTACCCATCGTTCTCTGAAGTTGGACGTTGTGGGTGAGCTGGAGAAGGGATTCAGCGGAGCCACTAGGAGGGAACGCAAAGAAGAAATAGGTTGCTGCGAGTTCATGCCTTCTAAGGCAAATATTTAGGAGCAGGTATAATTACTAATTTGATAAAGAGATTTAAAATTTAAGCATCTATGTTATCTGAAATCAGAAAACTCTTTGTACAAGCATCTGTGTTATCTAATAAATATTATTGAAGTTAGTTGTTTGGGATTGCTGAATTTTAGAAGGAAAGAGGAGAAAGAGGAGAAAGAAGAGTATGAAAAGAAAATGATTTAGCAATTCAAATAAATTGTTAGATGACTTTATATAATAAAAATGAGATTAAATTGTTGGATAAATTTATATAACTGAAATCAATAATTTGATGGCTGAATTCAAATGTTATTAATTTATGAATTCAGGAGGGGAATTGCAAAATGTTTAAGAAAAGAATTTGGGTCGAATGAAGAACTCAATTGAGGTAAGTTGTAATATATTCATATTGTTTGTTTTATTTATTTTTAAGCAGGTGTAAATAAAAAAAATAAATGTATGTGTTTAGGTAGTGTATAAAAGGAGAAGAAAACAAGACAAGAAGAACGAATTCCAAGTAAGGTGAGATACCAAACAATGCATAAGAAATAATAACAATTTCATAAAATTGCAAATAGATATTTATCTTATGATAGCATTTTTTTCACATGATAAAAGGAGAAGATGCATAAAAGGAGAAGAAAAACAAGACCAAGAAGAACGAATTCCAAGTGAGGTGAGATACCAAACGATGCATAAGAAATAGTAACAATTTTATAAAATTGCAAATTGATATTTATCATGTTTATGATAGCATTTTTTCACATGATACCAAGTATTTCAATTCATTACAATTGATTCATATGTGGATTATGCATGTGGTTAATTAAATTATTGATATGATTATGGAATGTATATGAAAATGAGAGTATAAAGTGATTTAAGGCATATGTTGGGGAATAAGCTCGCACAAGTAAAGGCGAAAGACCTGATGAGGTAAACATATACTCTCAAGTCTAGAAGTTGGGAATTTGGACCCAACCCTGAATTGAGAGAACATCTTCAATTCTAAAAGTTGGGAAGCTAGACCCAATCTTGAATTGAAAAACTGAAAGGGCGCAAAAGCTTATAACCATCATATGACATGTTAAAAATTGTGCTAAATAATTAGCAAGATAAAAAAACCTTGCATCATACAGACCAATGATTAAACCTTTTTCAGGAGATAACTATATATAGTTATATTGATGCTCTCGTATAAATTTTATTCAACCATTAGATCTACATTTAGGCCATGATGAATATTTCTTATCAAAAACCTCAAACAAAAACACTCATGGATCATTGTAATGATAAAAAGAATCACCTCTTAGTTCTACTGCTAATGGGACAAATTTGGAGTTGAGTTAGAAATTCTACTTGTTTTCAATCAAAACTATTGAACAATCTATTACCATATGTGTTAATGAAAAAATTTATTCATTTTCTAGCTAAAGATGATTTGCATAATTATAGAAAACTTTATAATTTTACATATTGGATTAATTCAAAGGATTAATTCAAATAGCTTTTCAAATAGCTTTTAAACACATAATGGTTTAAATGATTTTATTTTAGCTTGTTTAAGAAATAGACATTGCCTAAACTGAGCACAATCTCTTACGAAAGTGATGAAGGCTCGCCTATGTCATGGATCGATGTATTTTAACATGTTCCCTAACTTAAGCTTATCTCTAGCTGATGTAAATCTAATAAACTTCAATTACAATTGCATGACTATGATTTTATAACCAAATCATAAACAATAGTTTTAATGTTTTATTATATCATATTCACATTAAGGCAATAAATACCTTATGCCTTGATCTTAAAAGAATAGCGCAAACTTTTGATCGTGCCATTATTATTGAAACTAATTTGTTAACTAGTCACAGAGCTATAAATGGACTGATCAAATGGGATGAAATCAAATTTCCAAATTCTTGGACTTTTCCTAACTGTACAACACCAATGCCAATAGTCAATCAAGAAATTGATCAAATTCTTCAGACATCTAATAAAGATTTGAAAATTAGATTTATTCCTCAAAGGCATGCACAACACCCTGCTTGCTATCTTATTCTTAAAGAAATGACAAATCAGACAATTTAGAAATCTTGGCATTTGGTAAAACTAATATTGAACTACTATCATGAAATCTTTTCTTATTATTTTAATATATATATATATATAATATATAATTTATTATGTTAATATTATAATCCTCTGTACTCATCTATTCAAACTAGAACATAAGCTTTATCAGATCATTGCTATCTCTCTTAACATTGGACCTTCTAACAAGGACTTCTAGGATTTAATAGACAAATTAAAAGTGACTAATCTTTCTACCACATAGAATGAACTCACTTCAAATAATCATTCTGAACTTGATTTAGATTAATTAAAGAATAGTTTAGTACTCAACAATCAGAGAACCACAAGACCAATTTTGGGATCTTCACAAAATTAGCCCTCGATTCAAACCCCTAGTCCTGTTAAGATCCTTTATGAAAAATCTGATGATAGTATTAAAAAAGATTTTGATAAATCTTTTCTAACTATCTATAAATGAATATTGATGAGTATGCTGAAAAACAGATACAGGATACATTGCACCGTATGCTGTATAGTTGTCCTTTAGAAGAATTCAACCACACAAATCGGTCAAATGATCATCTCTGCTTTTATGAGTTTTAAATGGTTGGTGGGATAACCACCTTAACGCCCAAAGACGTGCCGAACTTATAGAAGAATTTCCTTTATTTTCTTTCGAAAGGAAATCTCTTGCTTTAATAAAGAAGTAAAGAACCAGTAAACATATTTATTTATATATATACCTAATTTTTTAACTAGTGGGCCCCCACTAGAGTCAGCTAGGCTGCCGGCTTAAACTGGATTATATTTTAGTTGACTTGAACCTGATTTATGCGAAATTTGAAATCAAGGAGTTCGACTTTCACTCGACTAATTATCGTTCCCTGTTTAGTTCTGTGAAGTTAGTAACTCTAATTTAACCAAAACTAAGATTAGCATGAACAAATTACTGATACCACGCACCTTTCATAGCTTTTGCATAAAATTGCCACAATTTTCAAGCCCATTTTTTTATCTGGATAGCCTACAACTGCAGTAGTTCTAACAGACAACCATCCAATGTTGAATCACTGAATATTCACTCATCAAATGGCAGCGTCTTGGCGCTACATAATTTGCACGCAATTGAGCGAAAGTTAACTATGCGTCTGAGAAGGGGCGTTTCGGTTACCTAGAGAAGGAGCAGCGGATGGAAAGGAGGAAACCGGTATGCTCTCGAAGCAGGAGTTGAGCTTCTCTGATGGGCTGAGCATCGGCTCCTGCACATCCCATAGATCCTCCACGCGAAGCCCGATCTTCGCCTCCGGGCTCGACAACTCACGAGGCGTCCTTGGACTATCCATCACCGATCACTGCTGACAGCCGCCCGAGTACTCTCTCCCCACACTCTAATGAGACCAGCAAAGATTTCGTTACCCTAGTGATACCAGATAGAAAATGGCTGACCTCAAAAAGATGCTAAGCGGACGCTCGAAACGCTTGTAACGCGCAAACACTGCAGACTGTATTCGCTCCTGTTTGATCTTTTTCGCATTGACGGCCCACGAAGCTGTTCCGGATAATTATCCATATGTATATTCTTTTTACTTTTTTTTTGTCGTTGACTATAAATTTAAAGCATAAGATGGGTTAATCTTTTTTAGTTCATTTAAAACTGCTAAATCATTTAGAGGCGGTTTAGAGTCAAATTTATTATTTTATTTATATTTTAATTTAATAAAAAATTTATTCAACTTTAATTGTTGACTACACATTCACTCTACAAATAATCTGCATATTCATATATATCCGTATAGGATTTTTATAGTTACTTAATAGATTTAGATTTGTTTTTCTAGTTATTAATGCAGCTATTTGTTTCTCTCAAAAAAATAATAGATTTAGATAGAATGATTTGAACCTAAGAGATTCTAGTGACAGTATTGTGGACCTCCGAAAGAGTAATGCGCAAACGGGCCAAGTGGAAGCGACAGATTGGACCATACATACGATTAACCATGGAGGATAGCGGCTTTTGCCTACGCACCTCGATGGGTAATAATATATATGGCCTAATCACAATCACGGGTTTCCCCCATCCGATACATCAGCTCGAGTGGGGTTTATGAGATGGTGGAATTCAATTTCCCACAGGCGCAAGCCCCCGTGGTTAATTACATCCCAGGCCGGAGCTCGAGAAGACTCTCGATTAAGGATCATACATTATCCCTTCCAAAGTGGGGTTGGCAGATAGGGCTAAGAATAGGAAGTCCTATCCAAAGGGAAGAAATGTCCGATTTGGCTCAATCAGCATGTGTGGTTCACACCACCATTCGGAGGCCCTATGATACTAAAGAGAAACTGAAAAAAATGAATTCTAGCAGACAACACAAGCTTGAGAGAATGATGGAGATGACGTCATTCTATGACGCATATAAGTAGGATTTATAGTCTCTGAAGTATAGGGAACTTACCTATTATTTTAGGCATACTATGAGACCGAATGTAGTAGCCTTGAATCCTAAATCTAGATTGGGCTTAGTGTTCTACGAACAACACTAAGACCCATGTCCTAACTAATATAGTGTAAAACCTGGACTTATCCCGGCCTAGATTGGGGAGCCAGCTAACCGCCTAATCGCTTTAAAATCATGATGTCAGGTCAATTATGAGAGATGGGTGGGTGGTACAGTTTTTAAAAGTATAACCGACATCTAGAGAGTTTCCTAATTGGTCCCGGACTTATGCAGGTAGATGCTCCTAACTAATGCAATTAAAATTTAATTTTAATTAGTTTATAATGCAATGCATGCTAGTTGAAGTTTCCAAATCAAATATACTTTAGATTTTAAAAACAGGCTTATTATAAAAATAATTTTTAGAAAAGACTGGCCATCCCCAAGTCCGGCACTTCATCCTCATAGGCCAAATTATTCGGACTCTACCCGCAGGAGGGGAGGTGTCTTATTAGGAGGGAGGGAATGCATTAATATGCATGCGACCCCGGACGATTCCAACATTTTTCTAAATTCATTAAGTTTATATGTTATTTAAACTTAAATTTTTTAGAGATTAGTTATGAGTAGAAAATATTTTGTTGTTCTTAGAGAGCCTAATGATATCCAGGATAAAACAAAAGCGACATGCAAGAAAGAAATCTAGAAAAAACAGGCAATTTCTACTGCATAAGCAAAGTAAACACATCAATATAAATAAACTAATCAAGTAAATGTTCATAAGCCAAATGCCCTTTAATTACAACCCAGGGTCTGTAGGAAATAAAGTGGCCGGGCACCACTCCCAACAACCCGGATTTCTAAGCCTATGACTGACACAAATGACTTTGAGTGGGATATTGGTCTTCAAGTCTTCAGTCTTCTTGAACTTCCTCTCCTTGGACTCCTTGGGCCTCTCCTCCTTGGACTCCTTAGATCTATCCTCCTTGGACTTCTTGGATCTCTCCTCCTTGGACTCCTTGGATTCGTCGTGGCTTTAATATCTAAATGAAGAGACAATTCCTCCCCTTACAGGGGGTATTGTCTTTTCTCTTTGGATATCTAAAGACATCCAAGCTCGATCTTTCATATGGAATAAGACTCTCCCCTTTGAGGATGTCTTCTTCTTTCCCACATGCGCAAGCCCCCGTGGTTAATTACATCCCAGGCCGGAGCCCGAGAAGGCTCGATTAAGGATCATACATTATCCCTTCCAAAGTGGGGTTGGCACATAGGGCTAAGAATAGGAAGTCCTATCCAAAGGGAAGAAATGTCCGATTTGGCTCAATCAGCATGTGTGATTCACACCAGCATTCGGAGGCCCTAGGATACTAAAGAGAAACTGAAGAAAATGAATTCAAGCAGACAACACAAGCTTGAGAGAAGGATGGAGATGACGTCATTCTATGACGCAAATAAGTAGGATTTATAGTCCCTAAAGTATAGGGAACTTATCTATTATTTTAGGCATACTACGAGACCGAATGTAGTAGCCTTGAATCCTAAATCTAGATTGGGCTTAGTGTTCTACGAACAACACTAAGACCCGTGTCCTAACTAATATAGTGCAAAACCTGGACTTATCCCGGCCTGAATTGGGGAGCCAGCTAACCGCCTAATCGCTTTAAAACCATGATGTCAGGTCAATTATGAGAGATGGGTGGGTGGTACAGTTTTTGAAAGTATGACCGACATCTAGGGAGTTTCCTAATTGGTCCCGGACTTATGCAAGTAGATGCTCCTAACTAATGCAATTAAAATTTAATTTTAATTAGTTTCTATTGCAATGCATGCTAGTTGAAGTTTTCAAATCAAATATGCTTTAGATTTTAAAAATAGGCTTATTATAAAAATAATTTTTAGAAAAGACTGGCCATCCCCAAGTCTGGAACTTCATCCTCATAGGCCAAATTATTCGGACTCTACCCGCAGGAGGGGAGGTGTCTTATTAGGAGGGAGAGAATGCATTAATATGCATGCGACCCCGGACGATTCCAACAGTTTTCTAAATTCATTAAGTTTATATGTTATTTAAACTTAAATTTTTTAGAGATTAGTTATGAGTATAAAATATTTTGTTGTCCTTAGAGAGCCTAACGGTATCCAGGATAAAATAAAAGCGACATGCAAAAAAGAAATCTAGAAAAAGCAGGCAATTTCTACTGCACAAGCAAAGTAAACACATCAATATAAATAAACTAATCAAGTAAATGTTCATAGGCCAAATGCTCTTTAATTACAACCCAGGGTCTGTAGGAAATAAAGTGGCCGGGCACCACTCCCAACAACCCGGATTTTTAAGCCTATGACTGACACAAATGACTTTGAGTGGGATATTGGTCTTCAAGTCTTCAGTCTTCTTGAACTTCCTCTCCTTTGACTCCTTGGGCCTCTCCTCCTTGGACTCCTTAGATCTATCCTCCTTGGACTTCTTGGATCTCTCCTCCTTGGACTCCTTAGATTCGTCGTGGCTTTAATATCTAAACGAAGAGACAATTCCTCCCCTTACAGGGGGTATTGTCTTTTCTCTTTGGATATCTAAAGCCATCCAAGCTCGATCTTTCATATGGAATAAGACTCTCCCCTTTGAGGATGCCTTCTTCTTTTGAAATTCGATCTGAATAAGAATATCGCAACTCAGAGTTATTTTCACAATTCTCACCAATATTATAAATATTACATTAATTGAAAAATAGTAAATCTTAAGTTACCTGCAAGGTTATCCTAATAAAAATCCCAAGCAGTTTTATATAAAAATAAAAGTACACATCCACAGCCATATTCTTAGCCATGCTCTTAATCATTGAGGGCTAAGCAATTTCTGGAGCACATGTAGTAGTTATTATTTAATGATATTAGCCCTCATTTATTTAGGGGGGCTGAGCAAGCACATGCACAAAATATCATTAGAAATCATGACAATTGCCCCCCTTTAGCATTGCATGAGCATGGCCACCTGAAAGAACAATAATATACATATGTCATTCTTAACATAAGGGTAAATATATTACCCATCACATCCATTCTCAGAGTGCAATAAAAGTAAGCAAACACAGCAACAGTTCATCACAGCATGCGGTGAAAACTATAAAAATCCCGGCACACAGTAGAAAAGAAAATACCGGCCTAACCTAAGTCTAAAAGTGGTGCCCAAGAAAAACAATTCTATGTGTGTGTAAAGCTTGTGTGGTTGGGATAGATCCTAAATTGCATAATTAGTTAAAGTTGCCTAGAGTTCAAGTTTGTTGAAGGCTAGAAAAGAAAACTTTAATTAAAGTTCAAATATTAATAGATTATGATCCGTTTCAATTGATTTAGTTTGTTGATCACTTTTAAATACCAAGGGAAGTGATATTTGAAGTTTAAATTATATTAGCCAATTTTGAAAAGTCCCGGGTCCTCCAAGGTACTAGGCTCAGGGGGTCCAAAAGGTCGCTATAAGAAATAGGCTATGTTTGGGATTCCTGACACTTTATGTAAATACTAGACTTTAAGATGAGTAGTTAGATAGGTAGTTTGAGGATTTGGGGCTTCCTAGGCAAAGCTATGAATTTTACAAGTTTCGGGTCCTAGACTATAGGCTGGGGTTAACCAGAAAGTTGACTTTCTAATTTAAGTTAGTTTTTAGAATCCTAATATTTTTAATAAATACTAGACCCTAATTGGAGCTGAATGCAATTGAGTTTGCCTAATTTGGAATTTTCTACAGTTAATCATGAATTTCTAAAGTTTGGGTATTTATGAGAATTATCTAAAATATTTAATTAAGGGGGAATTTTATGGTTTTGATCCAAATTAGCTCCAAACTGATTGGAATAACCCCTAAAAGTCAGGAATGATCTGAGAAAGTGTTCCAAAGTGTTTGGAGAAAATTTAGAATTTTAAATAATTTTTAATAATTTATTAGGGGCAAAAAGGTAATTTCTACTTAAGGTTAAATTAAGGGTCAGACTTAGGTCAAACTAATAAGGCCCTAATTATCTAAGGTTAAGGATCAGATTCTAAACAATTTGAGGTATTATTGGTATTTTCTGATCTAAAATGAATTTACTATAGTTTTTAGAAGGTATCGGGCCCTATTTAACAGGTAAATTAGGGTTGGTTGATAAAGGGGTCTAAAAGCTCCTAAAAATTCATAGAAAATTTTGAGATGTTTCAGATGTCACTAGATTTAAGTGTAGAAGTTTTCATGTCAATTAGTGATCTATCCTAGCTCCTAAATTTTTTTCTAAGTTCACTAGACATATCCTTAATTATTGTCCTTAGGATGTCACTATGTTATATGAGTTTAAAGTGAAGTTTATCTAACCCTCAGGGTAACAATGTATGGAAATACATAAACAAAGTAAACACATCATGTCTTTAGATCTATGAGAGTCTAAACTAAGTAGTGGTGCATCCTACACATGTAAACTACGATAAAAAAGTAAGTACATCTAATGAAGGGATTAGTGAATGATTGTGACTCAATCATCCACTAATCCACCTCCCTCATGATTGCTCTTCACATGCATAATTTATGTTTAAAATTTCACTGGAGTAGATCTCCCGAAATTAAGATTTAAAGTATAAGTAATTTTAAAATAATTTAAAAAATACTTGTAAGTATATAGATTTTTGAAAATAAAGTAATTCAAAATAAATCAATTTATAATAAGTACATATAGGAGAGATCCATTGGCCACCCTAACGAGGTTTTTAAAAGGTTTTGAAAATAATTTTTAATTTTAAAATAATTATAATAATAAATATTTAAATAATATTAAAATACTCAAATAGCTAAATCAAAATAGAAATTTGCAAGAAATAGCAAAGTTCTTTTTTGAAAATAATTTTTAAATAAAAATATATAAATATTTTTTTAAAAGAATGAGGGGTTGCACGTCGAAATCCGATTTAAAATGACAAAGATATAATTTTTTAAAGTTTAAATACAATAAATGATATTTTTCAAAATAATTTTAAAGTAATTAATGTTTTAAAAATAATTCTTAAATAAAAATAAAGTGCTAAGCTCTGAAAATAACTTCTTTAAATAATAAAACAATATAATAATAATAATAATAATATCCTTTTTAATTTTTTTAAAATAAATCCAAGTATTATTATTATTTCTATATAAAAATAATTTTAAATTAAAGAGGATTCGATTCCGAACAGTTTGATATATTATAGGTATTTTTTGGATATATATATAATTTTTAATAATTATTTGAAGTTTCACTACTTAAAAATATGTTTTAAAAAATAATTTAAAACTATATATATATATATATAATCTGGCGACAGCTGAGTTGCCAGGTGGCAGCTTCCCGTTGGCTGGCATGGACTCCCGCGGCGGCGACAATTATGCGCCGCACAATCATTACCCGGGAATAGAGCGGCAGCGGGCCCAACACGACAGCCACTTAATCCAATCAGTGTCGCGACTGACCGTATGATGGCTCAATTTTTTGATCAGACGACTTGTATCACGTCAGATCGAAGGCTTTCACGCAGATCCAGATCAGCGGCTGGCATAAATCGCGGAACACTGCGATCAAGGTCGTTGATATCAAAATTAATGGCTTAGAATGGCATACGGCTCATGCACAGCCCGTCCGATGCCCTAAAACTGAAGAAAGCCTCGTTCGCTCAATACAATCGATCAAATGCAATGAAATTTTAAATCTAAATTACCCATATGAAGAGCATTTATGGGGTACGTTTAGCACGGTCTGAAAAATATTTGTATAAAAAGCTAATTAGATCTAAGTGTTTCTACCTAGGGTTTGAGATATACCTCAATCCACATAGTGAATTCAGTCAATCTTGGGCTTGTTGCACTTGTAGATTGCCCTCGTATAATTTCTTAGTTGAACATGAGCCTCGATTCGCCCTCGATCGACGGAAACTCAACTTGGAAGGTTTGTTCTCGCAGGAATCTCACCTCCAGCGAAGTCTTGGTGGCGGGAATCACTTGGAAAAGATGGAGGGAGGTCGTGGGGATGCTCACACAAAATCTCAGAGCCTTTTGTGGCCTAGCGAGGGAGAGAGCATGAAAAAGATCCTTTTAACCCTAATTTTTTTACTATTTAAAGCCTTAGCCTTCTCCTCAACGGTTGAGATCAAATCAAGAGCTAAATAGGAGGGAAACTATGATGCCCTAGCTGTGGTTTTTATATTAAATCCCTTTTGAATCAATTCAAGGCACTAAATAGCCTTTAATGGGCCAAAATAGGTCATATTGACCCATTAGGAGCCAGGTTCGATCAAGTCAATGCTTGAATTGGTCAAATCAGTCAATTAGTCCTAAGGGAAGAGTCGATTGAGCTAAGAAGACTTAGATTGGATTTAAAATTTAGTAGAAGGAGGTTAGGGTTCAATTAGGTCAACCCTGGTTGACTTGGTCAACTAGGTTAACCCAAGACCTGGGTCTGGGCTCAGCAGACTTAACTTCACTCCCTAAACCCATTGGGATGGGTCCTGGGGTCTAGCCTGGTCAAATTTGACCAGGTCAACTCCTTGACCTAGTCCTGGGGAAAAAACAGGTCAACAAACGGATCCCCAACAGGAGCGGTGAATAATTAGTGAACCGCTCGTGTTGGCATTGACCGACTGAGACAAAGAGAGTATAGTGAAGAACATGAGTGTAAGAGTACCAAAAAGGTGGAAGCAAGGTAGAGAGCTCTTCTCCTGGCCTTACCCTATAGCGAGGGCAGAGCCTATAAGAGAAACAAGAGAAGCAGTGTGCAAGTAAAGTGGCACCAAAATGGTGAACCAGTAGTGGGGCCTTTTCTTAGCATTTCCCTTCAACAAGGGCAGAGCCGAGGAAAGAACCAAAGTAGAGATCATCACTAGGGTGAAAAAAAAAAAAGAGGTAAAGGGGTTCTCCCCTACCTTTACCCAATAGTGAGGGCAGAGCCAAAGAGAGAATCGAGGATAAAGGTCACCACGAGGGTGAGAAAGTAAGGGGGATTTCTCCCCTAGCCTTAACCTGTAGCAAGGGCAGAGCCGAAGAGAGAACCAAAGGTAAAGTAGTAAACGTAGACCAACTATATGCTTTTTTTTTTTTGAAGGCTTGCAAAACTTGCATTAAGAGAAAAAAGTAAAACTAATTACACTTGAAAAGAATGAAAAGCATCACATTCCTCCTTGATAGCAAATAAAAGCAAGGAAGGAATGCTACTAAAAGAAAAGCTATCAATCCCTTCTCTGATTACAATCCCATTTCCGCCTCTACCACCATTCCGAAGCGATAAAGGAGGTCGCAGATTAGCCATAACAATCAACAAGGAGTTCCGATCATCATCCGATGACCGCGCCGCCCACCTTAGAAAAAAGCGGGAACAGAAAATTCGAAAAAAGTGATTTTCTCTCTCTAGAAAATCCCAGATGTTCTCTCTCTTCATGACTTGATTTAAGTCTTGTATTTGGTGGACCTTACGACCAACTATCTGCTTGACCATGTTGAAATAGCATAATAGAAGGTAAACAGGCCCAGTCTCCTCCTACTCATCTCAGAACAATAGATTGGGGTGAATCAATATTTACCTAACCGAATCGAAATAATAAATAGAGGAGTCACAAAATCTGGCGCCTGTCTGATCACAACAGAACACTCAGGATAGAAAAGTAGTGAGAAATGCCTCACAGGGACTCTGTCGGGCTCTCAAACTAGGTAAGTAAGGCCAACTATCTGCTTGACTATATCGAAATAGCCAGATAAAAGGTAAAAATGATCTCGTCTCCTCCAGATCCTTTCTAAACAGTGGATTGGGGTGACTCAGCACTTCTGCCTGACCTCAATAAAAAGTGACTAAGCCATGAAAGGGAAGCCTGCCTAGTCTTTAACAGGACATCCGAAGTAAAGGGGCGTTGAGAACTGCCTCCCAGGGACTCTATCGGGCTCTCTCAACTAGGTAAGTAAAGCCAACTACTAGTTTGACTGTATCTGTACAATGGGGTAGAAGGTGAAAGGGATCTTGCTCTTCTCGATCCTTTCATAATAGTGGATTGGGTGACTCACTACTTATGTTTGACCTCAGTAAGAAGCTCATGAGCCACGAAAATGGAAGCCTGTTTAGTCTTTAATAGGGCATCCAGGATAAAGGGGTCTTGAGGACTGCCTCCTAGGGACTCTGTCGAGCTCTCTCAATGGGTAAGTAAAACTAACTACCAGTCTGACCATATCTGGACAGCGGGGTAGAAGGTAAAAAGGATCCCGATCCTCCTAATACTTTTGGAACATTGGATTGGGGTAACTCACTACTTCTGTCTAACCTTAGCAAGAAGCTTATAAGCCATGAAAATGAAAGCCTGCTTAGTCTTTAACAGGATATCCGGAGTAAAGGGGTGTTAAGGAATGCCTCCCAGAAACTCTGTCGGGCTCTCTTAATGGGTGAATAAAACCAACTACTAGTCTGATCGTATATGGACAGTGGGGTAGAAGGTAAAAAGGATCCCGCTCCTCCTGATCCTTTCAAAATAGTGGATTGGGGTGACTCACTACTTCTGCTTAACCTCAACAAGAATCTCATGAGCCACGAAAATAGAAGTCTGATTAGTCTTTAACAGGACATCCGGAGTAAAAAGATGTGGTAAGGAATGTCTTCCAGGTGCTCTGGCCAGGCTTCTCTTAACCAGGTAAGCTTCAACATTCGCTCGACCAGCTCGGCCTTACAAATGAAGAAGGGCTCAATACCCACTCAGTCATTTCAACTTAGTGAATAAAGAGTCAGGCTCTGATGCCTACCTGATCACAACAGGACAATCAGAAGGAAAAAAGAATGGTGAGGAGTGTCTTCCAGGAGCTCTGTTAAGCTCTCTCAACAGGACAATCCGTTCGACGATTTGTCCTGATCACAAGTAAGACCACCTACCTGTCTGTTAGTATCGAAACAGCAGGATAGGAGGTAAAAAATCACCTCAACATCAGCCTGACACAGATCTGTATGGGGATGTGAGGGAGAAAGGAAAGATATATGGAAGAATTCTAAGGGTAGATCCACCTAAGGGATCCCAAGCTAGCATTTTGGTAACCATATGGTAGAGGATAAATCGTCGTGGTCATGAGTATCCATGTGCCGTCAGGATCTCTTAGGGAACCCTAACCCTACACAAAAGGGGAGGAAGACATCGAAATGGTGTCTCCCAAGAAAGTTGGAAGAGATACACCCTCAGTAGAGTGTGCAAATAGGTGATCTCATTCTAAAGGAGTAAAAGAACTGTAGCAGTGAGAGGGCACCTCTACTACAGAAAATAGGATCAAGCCTAGTAAAAAAAACAATCATCAAAGGAGCTACAATGGTAAACCCATACTAACTGATGAAGACCCTGTAGAAAGTAGAAGTAGCATCAACACATCCAAAGGACCTCTCCGGCAACCAGGAGTGGTCTCAATGGGAAACTAGTGGGAGAAGACACTGAAGAGCTGACTTCATGCTGTAAAATTCAAGCTCAAAAAAAAGGTGATGGTGGCACCTAAGGCGCAACACCCCATATCACCAAGTAGAGGGAAAGAACCAAAATAGTGAGGGAGCACTCTTTGAATAAGAAAAAAGCTCACAGTGGTAATACCCACATAAACTAGTGGGACCCTGCGGGAAGTGGAAGTGACCTCAACACATTCATAAGACTAATCTGACAACTGAGCCTAGTGTATGAATGATAAGATGGGCCACAAAAAGGAATGGAAGAACTAATCTTCTGCTAGAAGGTCAAAGTTTTAAAAGTAGTGATATTAACATCTAAGACAGGATATACTACATCATGCACAGGAAGATAACTCTAGGTAGTAAGGGGACACGCTCACTATATGAGGATAGTAATCATGAATAAGATTGAATAACATCAAAGAAACACTGGGGTAACACCCACACAAACTGGTGGAACCCTGTGGGAGTAAAAGCAATGCTATTACACTCATAAGGCTACTCTAGCAACTCAAAGTAAGGTATGAATATTGAAGTATGTCAGAAAAGGAATGAAGGAGCCGATCTTCCACCAGAAAATTAAGACTCCTGAGGGTGTGATGCTAACATCTGAGCTAAGATGTACTACATCATAATCAAGAAATAACTCTGAGGTGACAAGGGAGTACACATGACACCTAGTATAGTAATCATGAGTGAAATCCATGATCATCAAAAGATCACAGTGGTAACACCTACCATAACTGGGTAGGACCCTGTGAAGCGTAACAGTGACACTACCACATTCATAGAACCACTCTGGCAGCTCAGAGCAGTGCATGAATGGGAGGGTAGGCTGCCAAAAGCGGTCAGAGGAGGGTTTGATCTTTCCTCCAAAAGACCAAAGCCTGTAAGACGGTGATGCCCGTATCCAAGGCATGATGCATCACATCAATAACTAAAATAATTATAATAATGAAAGATAATACCTAAATGAGTATGCTTTCATCCTTGAGGCAGGCACCAAGGTGCCTCAAAGGAGAGAGAAGAAAGAGAACTTTGGGGAACTTGTGCCCTTAGAGAGTTTTACCAAGTTCTTCCTGTAACAAGGGCAACCGGTTTTGCTCTACTAAGAGCTTCCCTCTTTTCATCACATGTATATATATTTTTTTTAAAGGGAGGGAAAAGTGAATGATTTTAATATCCTAGATCATGTTCGCCACATGAATAAAACTGGAGAAAGAGATTACAAATGATCTTATAAGAAATAGACCCATTGGTTTTGATAACTCAAACCACATTCAACTCATGTGAATGAACTAGGGAGCACAATCATAGTGGAGTTGATATATAACTAAAAATCAAAACCAGGATAGAGGATCAACATTATCACTCCTAACTAGCATAGGATGGTACATACCCAGTATCTCACCTCAAGAAGGATCTAAGCTAAAGACTCTGACATCTCTCATCACATTCAACTCATATGAATGGACTGTGGGCTACAAATATCAGCTAAGGACTGATAGGAAGAAGAGACTCAAATAGGGATAGTGGATCTCTATCACCACACCTGACTATCATAGGATGATGTGGACCCAGTATCATATCTCAAAAATAGACTTGAATTATTGGCTTTGATATCCCAGACCACACTTGGGAAGTGAAACTGGGGGACTAAGACCTGCCAAGGGGAGACCAAACTAAGATCCTGTGCACTAGCACCAATGTGATTGGTGCGCATAGACAGAAGTAAAAAACATCCCTACGGCGTATTAGCGTATCACCTTCAAGGATACCCTTATACTCTTCCAAGAGAAATTCGTGTGGTAGAGGACAAATCGTCGTGGCCACACAGACTGCTAAAAAGTAAGAGGGATCATTTTAGGAGTTACATATACAGATGAATATCTACGGGCGGTAGGGAGGCTCTCATGTGAAGTACTAGACTCAGGCATAGTACTTTTTCAAGTACTGCCTGTTGAGGTCATACACGGGGTGAACGCCATTTACATTAACAAGTAGGTAGACACAATCTTCATAAACTTGCTCTACAACGAAAGGGGCATTCCCAAATAGGCTCAAACTTACCACCTTATCGACGAAGCAAAATGACAGGCATACGTAAAACTAGAACTAGATCGCCTACCCGAAAAGTGCGGGGTCTAACAAGGTGATCGTGGTGCCGGGCCATCTGGGCCTGGCATAGCTTAAGGCTCAAATAAGCTCGTAAATGAAGCTCGTATAAATCATCAAGCTCTTCCAACCTCAGTCGGGTATTATCTTCATCAGTTAGATTATAACTAACTGCCACACGCAGTGAGGAGAGCTTGACCTCAAGTGGGAGGACTGCTTCAACCCCAAAAGTTAAAGCATATGGGGTGGACTGAGTAGGAGTACGGTAGGTAGTCCTATAGGCTCATAATACTCAGGTAACCTATCATGACATTCTTTTTTATTTGTAACAAGAATTTTTCTTATCAGTTGTATAAGAGTCTTATTGAATGTCTCTGCCAAGCCATTGGCTTTGGGGTAGTAAATCAAGGAGTATCGCCAATTGATGTTATGGCGGTGGGCAAATCTGGCAATTTTGGTGCTTCTAAAGGATGGGTCGTTATCAGAGATTATACAGCGCATAACGCCAAAGTGATAAACAATGTTATTGCGAAAGAAACACATCACATCTTCTGATTTAACTTCTTAAAATAAACCTATTACCCTTAGAAGAAGGAGGGTTTATATGACCCACTACATCCATACCCCAGCCCTCAAATGGCCAAGAAGATATAGTGGGGTGCAACAGATTAGGGGGTTGGTGAATCACCATGCCATGAATCTGGCACTGGTGGATCCTTTTATTGTGCTCCATATAATCACGGATCATAGTCGGCTAGTAGTAGCCAAGGCGTTTAATTCTATCTTTCATTTTAGGTCCGAATTGATGGGCACCACAAAGCCCTTCATGTTTCTCGCTTATGACTTTACTAGCCTCTTCTTTATTGAGGCATCTCAACCACATTTGGTCAAAAGGGCATCGATACAAGATTTCATTTACATAGGCGAATGATGGAGCTTTCTTTCTAATTTGAGCGATGAGAGATCTATCATCTAGAAGCCTACCATGCTTCAAATATTATAAGAAGGGCTCTCTCAAATCTGGCTCCTCATCAACAGAAAACACTGTGAGGGTTTGATCAGGAGAAGATAAGTCTGTGGGGCATAGAGCTTGACGATACTCGACAACAATAGATACGAGGTTTCTAACAGGGTATGCTAATTCTTTTACTAACTTGGCCAAGGCATCTGCCTTTCCATTTTCAAATCTAGGGATCTTAGCCAAAGTTACTTCTGGTATACAGCATAAGAGCTATATTACTTTATTATAATATGGCAAGAGCTCAGGCTTAAGCACTTTGTAGACTCTAGCTATTTGATTGATTATCAGTTGGGAGTCTCCAAAGATCTTCACCCGCATAATATTCATCTGAATGGACAACTCTAATCCCAAAATCAGAGCTTTGTACTCAGCTTCATTATTAGTATGAGGTTATGATAAGCTATAGGAGTACCGTAGAGTGTGACCTTTAGGGGACACAAAAATAAGGTCTAAACCTACCCTAACTATAGAAGTTTCATATGGCTTTAAAGCTTTAACGGATGACGCCCCGTCAAAGTAAAACTCCCAAATAGGGGACTCCTATTCATCCACACTCAAGATTAATTCATTAGGTAGATCATCGTTGAGTGGAGAATTAGCAGGGTGATCAGCCAGAAAGTCAGTTAGAGCCTATCCTTTGACGGTCCACTGAGGAACAAATGTAATATCAAATTATAGTAGTATCATAGACCACCATACTAGACGACCTAAGAGGATCGAACGGGTCATCAAGTACTGCAAGTGGTTGACTCGATAGATCAAATTAATCTTATGTGATAGCATATAATACCTAAGCTTCTATACCGTGAAGATCAAGGCTAAACATTTCTTTTCTATTGCTGGGTACTTATGCTCTGTAGGTATCAATCGCCTGCTAAGGTAGTACAAGGCATTCTCCTTACCATCCTTATTCTCTTAAGCCAATAATGCACCTAAGGGCTCATCCAGGGCCGTAGTGTAGAGAATAAACGACCTACTTGGAATAGGTGCAGCTAAAATAAGGGGGTTCATCAGGTAGCGCTTTATACTCTCAAAAGCCTCCTGATAACTCTCATCCCAGTTGAATCGGGCATCCTTCTTCACGAGTGAAGAGAAGGAATGAAACCTTCCAGAAATATTGGAGATAAATCTCCACAAGAAAGCAAGTCTACCCTGAAAGGTTTTTAACTGGGTAAGACTTTTAGGCGGCTTTAAATCTACTATGGCTTTGATCATAGAAGGGTCTATCTTAATGACACGGTAGCGAATTATGAACCCTAAAAACTTTCCTGCACTAACTCCAAATCTGCATATCAAAGGATCATCTTTAGATCGAATTTATGCAGGCATTCAAAAATGATTCATAGATCTTGGAGGTAATCTCCACGGACCTTGCTTTTGACTACCAAATTATCAATATAGCATTCAACTTGCTTGTGTATCATCTCATCAAAGATAACAGTCATTGCACGTTGATAGGTGGCCCCGGCAATCTTGAGACCGAAGGGCATCATCTTATAACAAAAGACACCTATAGGTATTCGAAATGCAGTGAACTTTTCATCTTCGAGGTTCATCTTTATCTGATTGTAATCAGATAAATCATCCATGAATAAGAATATGCTATGGGATGATGCTATATCCACCATAAGCTCGGGGATAAGAAGAGGGAAATCATCCTTAGGGCATGCCTTGATTAAATCACGGAAGTCAATACAGACACAAATCTGTCTACTCTTCTTCCAGACTGGAATAATATTGGCAAGCCAAGTAGGGTACTTCTCTTCCCTAATGAACCAGCTTTTATAAGCTTCTTGGTTTCAACGGTCACCTATTGTTCTATCTTTAACCTCATCCTACGAGGTGCTTGTTTAACAGGGACTGCATCAGGCTTAATGTCCAACTTATGAACTGCTACTTCTAGATTTAGACCAGACATCTCGGTGTAGTTTCAGACAAATCAGTCTCTAAACTCTAAGAATAACTTGATGTATTTTTTATCCTCTGAATCAGATAGTAGGGAACTATAAAAAATAAGCATAGGATCTGACTCAATGCCTAAGTTAACCTCACATAGTTCATCCATGGCTGTAGTGACGCCATCTTTGAACTCTTATGGAGCATCAAGTATTCTGTCTTCACCACTATATAGGTCTTCCTCATCGGTAAGAGAAATAACTGAATAAGAATGGGAGACATCACGAATGTTGGCATTACTGGACTGATTTAATCCCATATAACCTACACCTCCTAGACGTTGAGGGAAACCAGTCTGCCAAACTCGAGCTTACTATAGGGCTTGTTCGTCAGCCCAAATGAAACGGACGAGGTCCCGCTCAATAAAACTCTCTACAACAGGGGAAAAGTAATGAGAGGCACTTTTAACCTCTATCACCATAGTAGTCTCCTCCAAATCCTGGCTCACAGGACCTAGTGGGGCACCTATACTACGGGGTGAAGAGGCACACTTCTTAGCCCGTACTGGCCAGAATGTATCGTACAAGTAAGGTATATAATTTTCATTAGTCTATATTGGACCATCATCACTAGTGGAGGGAGCATCATGAGCTCTTTAACCGGAATCCTCAACTCCTATCCTGCGTATCTGATGGGAGAAGGTTGTCCGCTAGTAATCTGACATCGGGGGTCTTCCTCCTCGTCTGAGCTACTATCGACAACCAATTCACCCTCAGGTATTAAATGACTATGAAAGGTAAGACATGAGTAGTAATCAACGGAATATAAAGGTGGTGAAGGGAGTGAATGATGAAGGATATCAATCACTTCATCATCTGAAGAGTCAGACTCTACAGTCAAAGAAGAAGTGTAAAGGTGAGGGGGAGGAGGTGTATGAGTGTTGTAATTCTACGGCTCAAGGGTCGATCCTCTACCTCTACCTCATACTCCCCTACCTCTACTAGGGTATACATCGTGCCTCACTACAATCTGAGAAAGATCTCTATCAGTCTGTGCAGTGAAAACACCTGGCTCAATGCTAACCTTTGATGGATCCTGTATTAGTGATTGTATAGGACCCTATGCAGGTGACTGCGTAGGATCATGTACAACACTAGAGGGCGTCACTAGTAACTGAGTAGGTGAAGATTTATGAGTCTTTCAAGGTATATAGTACTCGACGTCATCATAAATAGAAACCTCATGCACGAAAAAGGGTTGGGTATCTCCAAGAATGGTATACTCGGTATCATTCCTCATAAATATCATATATTGGAGCAAGGTAGAGGGCATCATTCCACACTCATAGATCCAAGGCCTTCCTAAGAGAGCCCTGTATGAAGTATCAGCCTTAATTACATGAAACTTTGCCTCAGTTAAGAAATTCCAAACTTCAAAGGTAGGGTGATAGACCCTAGAGCTCGTTGTCCTTAGTTATTGAAGCCCTTCAACATAATCTTGCCAGATGTGAGCTTCAAATGACCTAGGGAAAGACTCTTCAAAGTTTTATAAGTTAGAATATTTACTGGAGCCCCTTGGTCAATGAGGACCCTATTCAACTCATAGCCATTGACTTCAATAGTGACATATAAGGGACGATTGTGTTTAGTAGTCCTTAAAACGAGGTCACGACTAGAAAAGGTAATGCATAGCCTCTCTTTCAAATGACATGCATCCCCAACTGACTTAGAAGTAAAGAAGGCTTGATAGGACTCTAGTTCAAGCAAGGCTTTCACCAGTGTCTCTCTCAAGTCAAGTGACATCATCAGAGCATCGTAGACACTCAGGAGGGAAGAAATTTTCCTTAGTGAGCCAACACATTATAGTCAACCTCTGACTAAGGGCCTTTCCCTTTCTCCTTAGACTACTCTTGGGAGGAAGGGATAGGATTGTCCAGCTGGGTGACTATGTTCTTATCTTTCTTTTTTGTATTCTTAGCCGGCCGAGGTGGAAGGACCTTCCCTGAACGCAAATGAACTTCCTATATTGAGTCATCCTCAACAGGAGATTCCTTTGGTTCAATGGTGGTGGCTGGTGTTGGCTTTAAGCAAAGTTCTTGGAGTGGGTTCTCGAATTCATCTTCTCAATACATGTAACTTCCACCCTCTAGAATCACAAAGACAGGCTCATCTTCATACGCAGACTCCTCACCAAAATCATTAACATTATAAAAAACATGTAAAATAGAAAAGGAGCGAGTGCTAGAAGAAGTAGAAGTAGAAATAGAAGTAAAAGGTATAGAAGACCAAAATTAGCCAGAATCACATTCTTCTATTATTTCCACATCAAATGAAGGGAGAACAAAGTCCTTCAGTGTAAGTGCTGGAAGGAACACTGTCTTCCCCTCTAAAGTTACAATAAACTTTTCCTTTTCATATATTTTTCTAGCAGAAGTAAAAGTAGAAAAAGAAATGTGCTTATCTAGCACTATAATAGTAGAAGAAGAAGGTACAAGTGCTGGCATAGTAACTGGAACGACAACTGTCAACTTAACCTGGGGAGGCCTCCTCTCAACTACCTCTGATCTCTAAACTGCATGATCAATCATCTTCTTGGTCTTCTTGGAGAGTGCTAACTGCCACTCTCCCTCAGAACTGTGGGGTAAGCTGCCACTATTGCTCTGACTGTGACTCTGATTATCGCTGTGACTAGAAATGTGGCTGGAATTAGAGACCATCTGAATTGTCTGAGTGGTCTTGCCCTTGGGCTGTACAAAATCACTATCCTAGAGGTGTATCTGTCATGTGGCCATCAACCTCTCAACTCTATCCTTGAACACATACCAGTCCTCTAACATGTGCCTAATATGTCTGTGGTAAGAACAATAGAGTGGGTGGTCTGTCTGTCCCTCCTCTTCCACTCTATTGTTATTTAGGAATGTAAGGATATTTTTCTTAGTAAAGAATTTAAATATTTTTCTTACACTTTACCTTTTGAAGGGATATTCCTTACTAAGCTTCTCCTGTAAGTACTGCTGACTCTCTAGTCCTATGGGAGGTCCTGGGCTGTACTGCTGGCTAACCAGAGGAGTGTGATTACTACTGCTGTGCTGCTGAACTGCCTAAGGGCTTCTTTCCCTTATCTGATGGTCCATAGGTACTGTGTACCTCCCCTCTTCTAGGTGGAGGTTCCCTAGAAGACTCCTACCGCTGAGGTTTGCATGAAGGCTGACTCTTAATCGTAGGAGGAACTACATCGGGTATGTTGTCCTACAAACTAGTGACCTTGGTCAGCAACTTCTGAAAGGTTTGAATGATGAAACCCTTCAGATATGGAGCGATGAGACCATCTATATTATTTAGTAAAATCTCAATTGGGTACTGCTCCTATAACTGTGGCTCACACTGCAAACTGAGGTTCCTCCATCTGATTATGTAATCCGGGAGAGTCTCTTTAGGGCACTATCTAGTGACCACTAACTCTCCTACAATAACTCGGTGATGCACTGATAAACCTCTAAAAAGGTCCGGACCGATTCATTGGAGAGTTTAACATACCAAGCAAATGCCACCCTAACCAGGCTGTTGACAAATAATCTTAATATCAAATCATCATTCCCTCCTATATTGCAACATATGGCCCAGTACTGAGCCACATGTTGCCTCGGATTCCTAAACCCATCAAACACTCTAAATCTAGGCAGAATGAAGCCAGGGGGGTAGGGCTCATGCTCATTCTCAACTAGGTAAAAAGGCCCTCTACTAACTATCTCTCTAGCCTTCCTGGAGGAAATCGCTTGCTCTACCTTTTGAGCTATCAAATCCTAGATTTGACCTACACAACTGAGTTGGCTGACTCTAGACTGGAGTAGTGCAAGTAGGCACTATGGGTGGTGATGGGACTGCTATCTAGACCCTGTCCACTCCTACGGGGTCTAGTGCAATAGATGGTACTACTACCTGGTCTCTAGAAGTACTGATAGTGGCTACACCCATCATCTAGGGCATCATCCCCAAGGTTATCAACTATATAGTTATAGCCACCATGACTTTGGCCATCTTTGCCATCTATACCTGAAGATGCAGAACTGTAGCATCTATATCCACTGATCTGGGAGATACACCTACCTCGGGGTCTCCCTGTTCATCCTTGTCCTCGGGCTCTCTCTACTCGTCCGAGTGATCTCGACGGGTGATCACGTAGACTCGGTGCACTGGTACATCCTCCTCGGACTCATCTCCCAGTGTATCATCATCCTCTAAGAAATATCGTCGAAGTACCTCTATGTAGGGACTCATAGGAGAGGTGATCCTATGAGAGTTGGGAGCTAGCTTTGTCTCATCTCGCTCTGGTGATCCATCATGGGTAGGTACTAAATTATCATCACAAGCCATCGAGATTGCCTCGGACCCGGAAGGAGCTACAATATCCATCTGATTAATTATGTTTATTGGTTGCTTAGTCTCTGCCAACTATGCTGTCTCATCTAACTGAATAGGGTCGATACGGGTGCCTACCTACCAATGTCTCCAAACCCACCTACTGTGGCGGGGCTCTGTATGGGTAACCGACTGCTAAGGGGCTACCACTACTGAACTGAATTGGAGCCGAGCAAGCTCCCGCTGCTATCTCTATCCTCGACGACATGGGCGTCATCCTACAGCAGGAGTAATTATTGGTAATCTAACGAGTGTAACTATCTCTGCTGATTGTTGAGGTGTCTATCTTCTCTACTAACTGTACATCTGCCTCACGGTTTGTCTCCTCAACTAAAAAGTAGCATGAGAGATCTGTCGGAGTAACCTCTCTCGAATGACAGGCCCTTTGCCATGAGTTAGGCGGACGATATTTCGAATCCTCTGAGAGAGGGCTCGAACACCAGCGTCCCTGGGGACCCTAGCCCGGGGCAAAGTAGTGGTAACAGGAGGGGCCACCGCAATGCGGGCAACGTCCTCCTCATCACCACTATGAGTCAATAGAGAGAAGAATTCTCCCTGGATCGCCTCTATCTTAGGAGCTACTATCACCTCTAGGGTGAGCATAACTATAATTGGATGTGGTCTCCACTTCATAGGAGACACTCTCCTCTGAACAAACTCCTCGTGAGCTATCACCTCAGCCATCTACTACCTATCTACCTCAGATGCAGTCAGACCGATTCTCCTATTCCTATTACTCCTAGATCTTCTCCTAAGGCCAGAGGTAAAGGAAGACGGAACATCTGAGCCCACTACCTGGGTGGCAGGAGGAACATGCACAACAGGAAGTGCCGGGGTCTACCGGGCAGTCTCAGTGTGAGAGAGCCAAGAAAAAATAGAAACCCGACAAGAAGAGGGCGAAGGAGCCTCGGTCTGAACACCCCTCTTCCTAGTAGAAGTGGGAGGGGGAACCATGACTCGAGGTACCTTCGCCGGAAATACGGGGTTACAACAACAGCAGACTACCGGCGCTGAGGGGCCAAAGCAACCCATGCGACAAGAGCGGTAGGTACTGGTTACCTAGCCACAGGGTGTATTGGCTATGCAGGTATAGGAACAGGATGAGCAGGTGCCCGGGCTGTCTGCTGCGCAGCTGGACATCCAAAAGGGCGCATGACTGCACATCCTCTCCTTTGGGGAGGAGATAATGCAGCAGCCTCAGCCGGGGTTGGCCTTCCAAGAGTGACGAAGGCCGAGTCTATGAAGGAACCAAAAGAAATCCCTCAAGTGGGTGGACTAGCAAGCAGAGACTCAGGGAGAGTCACCCGTACGTCCGAGCCAAAGCTAAAGGTAACAGAAGGAACAAACAAAGTCATGACACTACTGCCAAGAAAAGAAAGTGAAAAGTAAAAAATTAGGATTGAAATCAAGAAAGAAGACATGATCAGTGAATAAATAAAGATGGATAAAAGACGGAATAGTTTGCTAGGCTGGAAAGAAGTAGAGTAGGGAAAAAATCCTAGCTAAGGAAAATGAACCCTAACAAAGAAAAGACCCTAACTAAGAGTGGAACGGACCTAATGTAAGGAGTACCAATCCTAGAGTATACGAAAGAAAGGATAATATAGAATTCAAAGATGGAGAGAGAAATTGGTCTCACCGTGGTCACCAAAAACCTGTGGATCTCCAAAAGAAAACCACACAAATTGGTCAAATGGAAGAAACAGATTGGACCATATATACGATTAACCATGGAGGAACTCGCCTACGCACCTAGATGGATAATAATATATATGGCCTAATCATAATCACGAGTTTCCCCCATCCGATACATCAGCTCGAGTGGGTTTTATGAGATGGTGGAATTTAGTTTCCCACGGGCGCAAGCCCCCATGGTAAATTACATCCCAGGCTAGAGCCCGAGAAGACTCTCGATTAAGGATCATACATTATCCCTTCCAAAGTGGGATTGACACGAAGGGCTAAGACAAGGAAGTCCTATCCAAAGGGAAGAAATGTCCAATTTTGCTCAATCAGCTTGCATGGTTCATACCAGCATTTGGAGGCTCTAGGATACTAAATAGAAACTAAAGAAAATAAATTCAAGCAGATAATACAAGCTTGAGAGAAGGATGGAGATGGCGTCATCCTATGACGCAAATAAGTAGGATTTATAGCCCCTAAAGAATATGAAACTTACCTATTATTTAGGCATGCTATGAGACCGAATATAGTAGCCTTGAATCCTAAATCTAGTTTGGGCTTAGTGTTATACAAATAACATTAAGACCCATGTCCTAACTAATGTAGTGCAAAACATGGACTTACCCCGGCCTAGATTGAGGAGCCAGCTAACCACCTAATTGCTTTAAAACTATGATGTCAGATCAATTATGAGAGATGGGTGGGTTATATAATTTTTGGAAGTAGGACTGACATCTAGAGAGTTTCCTAATTAGTCCTGGACTTATGTTGGTAGATGCTCCTAACTAATGAAATCAAAATTTAATTTTAATTAGTTTCTAATGTAATGCATGCTAGTTGAACCTTCCAAATCAAATAAGCTTGAGATTTTAAAAATAAGCTTATTATAAAAATAATTTTTAAAAAAGACTAGGCCTCACCAGGTTTGGCACTTCATCCTCATAGGCCAGATTATTCAGACTCTACCTGTAGGCGGTGAGGTGTCTTTTTAGAAGGAGGGAGATAATGCATTAATATGCATACGACCCCGGATGATTCCGACAGTTCCCTAGATTTGCTAAGTTTCTATGTTATTTAAACTTAAATTTTTTAGAGATTAGTTATGAGTAGAAAATATTTTTTTGTCCTTAGAGAGCCTAACGATATCCAGGCTAAAATAAAAGCGGCATGCAAGAAAGAAACCTAGAAAAAGCAGGTAATTTCTACTGCGCAAGTAAAATAAATACATCAGTATAAATAAACTAATCAAGTAAATGTTCATAGGCCAACTACCCTTTAATTATAATCCAGGGTCTGCAAAAAATAAAGTGACTAGGCACCACTGCCAACAACCTGTATTTCTAAGCCTATGACTGACACAAATGACTTTGAGTGGGATATTGGTCTTCAAGTCTTCAGTCTTTAGTCTTATTGAACTTCCTCTCCATGGATTCCTTGGGCCTCTCCTCCTTGGACTCCTTAGATCTATCCTCCTTGAATCTCTCCTCCTTGGACTTCTTAGATTCGTCGTGGCTTTAATATCCAAACGAATAGACAATTCCTCCCCTTACAGAGGGTATTACCTTTTCTCTTTGGTTATCTAAAGCCATCCAAGCTCGATCTTCCAAATGGAAGAAGACTCTCCCTTTTAAGAATGCCTTATTCTTTTAGAATTCGAGCTGGATAAGAATATCTCAACTCAAAGTTTTTTTAAAACTCTCACAATTATTACAAACATTACATTAATTGAAAAGCAGCAAATATAAAGTTACGTGCAAAGGTTATCCTAATAAAAATTCCAAACAGTTTTATATAGAAATAAAAGTACACATCCACAGCCACATTCTTATCCATGCTCTTAATCATTGAGGGCTAAGAAATTTCTAGAGCACTTGTAGCAGTTATTAATTAATGATATTAACCCTTATTTATTTAGGGGGGCTAAGCAAGCACCTGCACAAAACATCATTAGAAATAATGACAGTTGCCCCCCTTTAGCATTACATGAGCATGGTCACCTACAAGAAGAACAATATACATATGTTGTTACTAACGTAAGGGTAAATTTATCGCCCATCACATCCATTCCTAAAGTGCAATAAAAGTAAGCAAACACAACAACAGTTCATCACAGTATGCAGTGAAAACTATGAAAATCTTGACACAAAGCCGAAAAGGAAACACTAGCCTAGCCTAAGTCTAGAAGTGGTGCCTGAAAGTTCATTAGGAATGTTAGGCCCTATGAACTGGCCCAAAGCTAGTTAAGAGATAGAAGTGAATTGGTAAAAATTATCTTTCAATCAAAATACAAGTCAAAACTAATATCACCCCAATAAAAATCAAAGTGCGGAAATTAAATGCGGAAGTAATAAAGAAAGAACACAACGAATTTATAGTGGTTCGGTCAAACCTTGACCTACGTCCACTCTTTGGAGGCACCCTCCAAGTATTGCACTAAACTAAGTGTCTCGCCTTTAGCACCCACAGCTAGGCGGAGAAGCCCTTACAAAATTACTTCCACCTTCCTCGGTGCGGCTGAGTCGCCGGGTCCTTTGCACCAAAGAGATCTTCTTCTTTGGTGAACTTCCCTCTAGACAAGCCTTGAATCCGATGGTATTCAGGTGCGAGCTTGCCGGAGCAACCGTGTGGAACTCCCTCCACACTCCCTTGAGTCCCCCCTCACAGGATCTTCTCCCTCTCTCAAACTCCACCCTTTCCTCACTCCCTTTCAAGCTCTCTCTTCAAATTTTCCCCAAAAGAATGAAGTTACAATGGCTGCCAACGACACTTACAAAGTGTCATGTCATAACTTAAATAGAAGATCTCAAAATGAGCTCATTAATGCAAGTTGCCGACATTATCGTCCAGAATGATACTAATATCGTTCTATACGATCAGTGTAATTTAAGCCCAATAAGCCGAAACGATTAGATACGATAAGAAGAAATTTATTCATATCGTCCAAGATGATAATATGTCGTCCTGGATGATCAGAACAAATCGTGGAATATCATCCTGAATATCGCCCTGAAATATAGCTGTCTGATGTCCAATCATCCAGCGTATCGGCCTGGACGATTTTGCGATCGTCCAGAACAATTTGATCGTGCAATCAAGTCATAATTTCTTTCCTTAAATTCTAGAGAAATTTTTGGAAAAATTGCCCTGGATCATCCTGGATGATATTTTATAGTCCTGGACGATCCTCTGGACGATGTCCAAAAATAAGTAATTCTTAAATAAATCTGACGGCATATTCTTTCTATTTTGAGCCTATCGTCCTGATTGATACAAAATCATCCAGGATGACGTGTTTTGCATAATGATGACTGCTTTAATGAGTATGCCCTAATTAGGGTTTCTGCTTTTGAACAGATCGTCCAGGCCGATATAAATATCCTCCCGGATGATGTTACCAAAAACAATAAACTCTATGGAATTGTTAGAAAATCTTCCAAGTTACAAAGCATCAAGAGCCACACCAAATATAATAGACTCAAGAAAGGAAAAACTGTACAAACTGACTCAGACCTAGTCTACCCAATCTTGAGTTGATTCCAAATTGCAGTCCGATCGTGTGAACCTGAAATGTTAGTAGATAAGGCAGTTGTAGAGAAAAAAGAATGTTTGCTATCATCAAAATCATAAGCCATATATCCACAACAGTGCCCTAGCAAATAATTCTATGTGTGTGTAAAGCTTGTGTGGTTGGGATAGATCATAAATTGGATAATTAGTTAAAGTTGTCTATAGTTCAAGTTTGTTGAAGGCAAGAAAAAGAAACTTTAATTAAAGTTCAAATATTAATGGTTAAGATCTATTTCAATTGATTTAGTTTTTTAATCACTTTAAATACTGAGAGTAGTGATATTTAAAGTTTTAAATTATATTAGCCAATTTTGGAAAGTCTCGGGTCCTCTTAGGTACTAGGCTGAGGGGTTCCAAAAGGTCTCTATATGAAATAGGCTAGGTTTGGGATTCCTGACACTTTAGGTAAATACTAGACTTTAAGATGAGTAGTTAGATAGGTAGTGTGCTTGATTTGGGGCTTCCTAGGCAAAGCTATGAATTTTACAAGTTTCGGGCCTTAGACTATAGGCTGGGGTTGACCAAAAAATTAACTTTCAAATTTAAGTTAGTTTATAGAATCCTAATATTTTTAATAAATACTAGACCCTAATTGGAGCTAATTGTAATTAAGTTTTCCTAATTTGGAATTTTCTACAGTTAATTATGAATTTCTAAAGATTGGGTATTTATGGGAATTATCTAAAATATCTAATTAAGGGGGAGATTTTATGGTTTTGATCCAAATCAGCTCCAAACTGATTGGAATCACTCCCAAAAGTCAGTAATGACCTGAGAAAGTGTTCCCAAGTATTTGAAGAAAATTTGAAATTTTTAATAATTTTTAATAATTTATTAGGGGCAAAAAGGTAATTTCCACTTAAGGTTTAACTAAGGGCCAGACTTAGGTCAAACTAAGGAGGCTCTAATTATTTAAGGTTAAGCATTAGATTTTGAACAATATGAGGTATTATGGATATTTTTTTGATCTAAAATAGATTTAATGTAATTTTTAGAAGGTACCAGACCCTATTTAATGGGTAAATTAGGGTTGGTTGATAGAGGGGTCTAAAAGCTCCTAAAAATTCCTAGAAAATTTTGAAATGTTTCAAATGTCACTAGTTTTAAATGTAAAAGTTTTCATGTAAATCAGTGTTCTACCCTAGCTCCTAGACTTTTTTCTAAGTTCGCTAGACAGGTCCTTAATTATTGTCCTTAGGGTGTCACTATGTTATAGGAGTTTGAAGTGAAGTTTATCTAACCCTCAAGATAACAATGCATGAGAATACATAGACAAAGTAAACACATCATGTCCTTATATGTATATTAAATCCGATGGTGGTTAAGTGGCCAGGTGGCAGCTTCCCGTTGGCTGGCACGAACTCCAGCGACGGCGGTAATCATTGGTAATGATTACGTTGGTGCCCAATCATTACCCCGGGATTAGAGCGGTGGCGGGCCCCACGCGATAGCAACTTAATCCCATTAGCATCACGGCTGACGTTAGGATGGCCCGATATTTTGATCTGATGGCTTGTATTACGCCGGACCGAAGGTTTTTGCGTGGATCTAGATCAGCAGTTGGCATAAACGGCAGAATACCGCGATCAGGGCCGTTGATATCAAAATCAATGGCTCAGAAAGGCATACGGCTCATGCACAGCCTGTCCGACGCCCTAAACTTTAAGAAGGCCTCATTTGCTCGATATAATCAATCAAATGCGATGAAATTTTAAATCTAAATTACCCATATGAAGAGCATTTATGGGGTATGTTTGGCACGGTCTCAAAAGCTCTGTATGAAAAGCTAATTAGATCTAAGTGTTTCTACCTAGAGTTTGAGATATACCTCAATCCATACGGTGGATTAAGTTGATCTTGGGCTTGTTGCACTTGTAGATTGTCCTAGTATAAATCCTTAGTTGAACATGAGCCTCGATTCGCCCTCGATCGACTGGAACTCAACTTGGAAGGTTTGTGGCTTCGGTCTCGTCAGCAAAGTCTTGGCGGCGGGAATCACTTGGAAAAGATGGAGGGAGGTCGTGGGGATGCTCACACGAAATCTCAGAGCTTTTTGTGTCCTAGCGAGGGAGAGAGCATAAAAAAGATCCTTTCAACCCTAATTTTTCTACTATTTAAAGCCTTAGCCTTCTCCTCAATGGTTGAGATCAAATCAAGAGCTAAATAGGAGGGAAATTATGATGCCAAAGCAAAATCCATTTTGAATCAATTCAAGGCACTAAATGGGCTTTAATGGGCCTAAATAAGTCATATTAACCCATTAGGAGCCAGGTTTGGCCAAGTCAATGCTTGGCTTGGTCAAATCAGGCAATTAGACTTAAGGGAAGAGTAGACTGAGCCAAGAAGACTTAGATTGGATTTGAAATCAAGTAGAAGGGGGTCAGGGTCCAATTAGGTCAACCCTGGTTGACCTGGTTAACCAAGTTGACCCAGGATCTGGGTCTGGGCTCAGCAGATTTTGCTTGACTCCCTGAACCCATTGGGATGGGTCATGGGGTCTAGCCTGGTCAAATTTGACCAGGTCAACTCCTTGACCTAGTCCTGGGGAAAAATAGGTCAATAAGTATCTTGGCTAGAACAGTTACTTTGCCATTTATGGGCACTTGCAATATGACATGTCAAGATTAGACAAATGAAAGAATTGTCTCACGTAAGAGTTATAAAGAACTCGTGCAAATCCATTCCAACTATATAAGGCCTCTATATTTAGTAGGGAAAAACCTCATAATGCTACTTTCCCTCACCCTAAATCAATAAGCCAATGTCAGTGGTTAGACATAGATACAAGAAGGAGCATCCTAGTAAGTCCAGTGTCCATTCCTATAAACTTGTTTGGCTCTCATCTCGTAGTCATCACAACTTTAAGGAGCTCACCCTTCAAATTTAATGGCCAAAGGATTATGTAATATAAACGATTGTCCTAGTATAAATCCTTAGTTGAACATGAGCCTCGATTCACCCTCGATCAACGGGAACTCAACTTGGAAGGTTTGTGGCTTCGGTCTCGTCAGCAAAGTCTTGGTGGCAGGAATCACTTGGAAAAGATGGAGGGAGGTCGTGGGGATGCTCACACGAAATCTCAGAGCCTTTTGGGGCCTAGCGAGGGAGAGAGCATAAAAAAGATCCGTTCAACCCTAATTTTTCTACTATTTAAAGCCTTAGCCTTCTCCTCAACGGTTGAGATCAAATTAAGAGCTAAATAGGAGGGAAATTATGATGCCCTAGCCGTGGTTTTTATTTCAAATCTCTTTTGAATCAATTCAAGGCACTAAATGGGCTTTAATGGGCCTAAATAAGTCATATTAACCCATTAGGAGCCAGGTTTGGCCAAGTCAATGCTTGACTTGGTCAAATCAGGCAATTAGACTTAAGGGAAGAGTAGACTGAGCCAAGAAGACTTATATTGGATTTGAAATCAAGTAGAAGGGGGTTAGGGTCCAATTAGGTCAACCCTGGTTGACCTGGTCAACCAAGTTGACCCAGAACCTAGGTCTAGGCTCAGCAGATTTGGCTTGACTCCCTGAACCCATTGGGATGGGTCCTGGGGTCTAGCCTGGTCAAATTTGACCAGGTCAACTCCTTGACCTAGTCCTGGGGAAAAACAGGTCAATAAGTATCTTGGCTAGAACAGTTACTTTGCCATTTATGGGCACTTGCAATATGACATGTCAAGATTAGACAAATGAAAGAATTGTCTCACGTAGGAGTTATAAGGAACTCGTGCAAATCCATTCCAACTATATAAGGCCTCTATATTTAGTAGGGAAAAACCTCATAATGCTACTTTCCCTCACCCTAAATCAATAAGCCAATGTCAGTGGTTAGACATAGATACAAGGAAGGAGCATCCTAGTAAGTCCAGTGTCCATTCCTATAAACTTGTTTGGCTCTCATCTCGTAGTCATCACAACTTTAAGGAGCTCACCCTTCAAATTTAATGGCCAAAGGATTATGTAATATAAACGTATCAGTATGCCCAAAAAACTCGTTATAGAACTCATCAACTCGCCTTAAAGTTTTGCGTTATTTACCAACTCCTCGAAGATTATAATCTGCCTACTAAATAGCATGCCACAATTAATAATGAAATTTTTATCCTTTTTATGCATCTTTCCTTGTAGCCCTTGAATCCCCATAAATAATGGTTGAAGAAGCATAATTCAGATCTTCATTATCAATCTAATTGACCATTCTTCTAATTTCTTTAGTCTTTTACTAGATTCTTGGAATTTTTTCCTTTTGTTTCTATACTCACCCCAAGTTCTCAGGTTATTGACTTTTAAGAATGCTTGTTAGTAAGGGCAAATATCCTTCATGGAGAAAACTTTAGATTCAACATCCTAAAAGAAATAATGAGCATGGATTGATGGACTAACTAGAAGACAAGCACGCCTTTAATAATAGTATACTAGAAATGATCATATATAGGGCATTAAATTATATTTCAACCATACAAAATTTAGTGACTATGGATAGGATTGGGAAAATATTTATTTTATCACTAGCTTTAGGGATAATTGTGTGTTGAATAACATGGGCATTCAACACCATAGTGTTGTATAGTGGCTGGTGTAGATGTAAAGGAGAGTTTTTAAGGGTCACATTTATATTAGACCATTTGAAGTGCAGATCTATTGAAATATAATGGAGTTTAATGCCAATATTGAAATATGGAGGTTCTTATGTAAGTCATGGTCGATGATTACTACTTGGCATTGGCAAACCATAGATTGTATACAGGAGCAATCACTAGCAATTCTATGATTGATAAAGAATTTGAGTAGTATCTCAATGTGATAATGAAAGGAAAGATAAATGATGAACTAAATGGGTGTGCCAATAAAGAGATCAAATACCTAGTATCATAATTGTTCTTGATTTAAAACTTTATAATCAGTAATGGAAGCCTTATGATTGAAAGTTCGTTAGGGATGTTAAGCCCTATGAACTTAGTCCCAAGCTAACCAAGACAGGTTTGTTGTTTCATTCTCTGGTTCCATTTCAGATGAATCAGTACCAGATTTTTCCCAGAACGCCTTTTGGATTCTCTTCTTGTCCTTCCTAAACTTAGGTTTCTCCTCGCCCTTTTCCTTTTCTTTGCTCGAGTGATCTTGAAGTGTAGGACAATCGGCTTTCACATGTCCAGGCTTCCTGCATTCATAACAAACAATATCAGAAGATCCTTTAGAATGTTTATGATCCTTACCTTTTCTCCAATGATGCTTTTGCTTCTTCCTTAAAAAGCTTTTGAATTGCCTTGTGATGAAGGCAACTTCATCGCTTTCAGACCCGGAGGATTCATAATCTGATTTGTGCGCCTTTAGTGCAACTGTTTTCTCCTTCTTCGTCTCACCTGCATCAAGTTTTCTTTGATTCACCCCTTGCTCGTAAGCAATGAGTGAGCCAAGTAATTTATCAATTGAATAAGTGTTAAAATCCTTAGATTCAGTGATTGCAGTGATTTTAGCATCATATGATGAATGCAAGCATCTCAAAATCTTGTTTACTTTTTCAAAGTTTGAAAGTTATCTTCCTAGTGCATGCAGTGAAGTAACTATCTGAGTAAAACTAGTGTACATGTCAGAAATTGATTCATGAGGTTTCATACAAAAAAGTTTGTAATCATGCAAGAGAATATTCAAACGGGATTGTTTAACCTCATTAGTGCCTTCATAGGTGATACACAATTTATCCCAAAATTGTTTACCAGTTTTGCAAGTGGAGACACGCATGTAATCCTCAGATTTTAAATCACAGAAAAAACAGTTTAAACATTTTGCATTCAATTGAGCTAAGTCTCGTTCATCGAAAGTCCATTCAGTAAAAGCAACTTCAGTTTTAACACCATTAATTTCACGAGAAGGTGGAGAATAACCTTCTTTGATAAGCATCCACATGCGATAATCAGTAGATTGTAAAAACGTTGACATGCGGGTTTTCCAGAAATCAAAAGGTAAGTTATCAAACAAGGGAGGTCGTGTAATTGAATAACCTTCCGTAGTGTTACGATTCCCAAGGTTAGCCATGAATCTAATTCAAAAAGTTTTTAAACTTAAATTTTCGAATTCCACTCTGATACCACTTGAAAGTTCATTAGGGATGTTAAGCCCTATGAACTTAGTCCCAAGCTAACCAAGAGGGGGT
>NW_021318614.1:212193-230049 GCF_001605985.2 Dendrobium catenatum | reverse complement strand
ATGATTTAAAATTGGCTTGATCATCCAGGCCAATCTCACGATCGTCTAGGATGATCTCACGATCATCCCGGCCGATCAGTTTAAATCAGAGGAAAATCGTCCAGAGCATCGCCCTGAATTCGAGCTGGCCGATATTTATCGTCCTGAAGTAACTAAGGTTTTTGAATAGATCATCCTTGCCGATCCTGCGATCGTCCAGGATGATATGATCGTATCAATCATCCTTAATTACTCCCTCGATTTCCTGATCAATTAAGGCATAATTTGTGAATATCGTCTAGGCCGATCAATGATCGTCCTGGCCGATTATTTAAAAATACAGTATACCTTAATTGTCTATGGCGGCAACTTCTTTCTGTTTTGAGCTTATCATCCTAGCCGATATATGTATCGTCCAGGCCTTTTTGTTAATGACGGCTGCCTTAATTAAGAATCCATATTTAGACTTTCTGTTTTAAGCCTGATCGTCCAGGATGATGTAAATATCGTCCTGGCCGATATGAGTAAAAATAGAAATTCTAATTCTCTCAAGCGTGTGTGTGTAGGGTTACATAGCATCAGTCTCTTTGACCATTACAAATAGACTCAAGAAGAGAAAAAAAAAGTACAGACTGTCTCAACCCTAAACCTACACAATCTTGAACTGGCTTTGTTTATTCGTATGATCTTCGATTCCTGAAAAGTTAGAAGCAACATGCAGTCCAAGAGAATCAATAGTGTTTGTCAATCATCAAAACATAAGTCATGAAAATAGATTTGCAATAATGATAACACCAATAAGCCTCAACATCCTCATCTCTTACAATCAAAGCATCCCAATAGGGTTGGGTTTTGGAACTAGTCAGAATCTTGGTAACCATTTGAATATGAAGTGAGTTTAGGACAACAAATTAGAAGTTTGAAGTGATTTGAAAAAAAAAGTCATTCCTTCTTATAGGCTCGGACTAATTATACATTATGACAGTACATCATATAGTACATGACAAATCATCCCATCAGATAATATATGAAGATTGGTAAAATCTTACATCCATATAAGTATCAAATAGTATAATCTTCAAGATTAAATTATACATTCATATAGCGAGTCGATCTTTTGACTATGTTAAATCATATAGTATTACTAGGCGTTCATAGTGATGATTTGCAATAATTTTTTTGTGCAGAGATATTAATGTTGCACTTAATATAGTTAATTATTCATATTCTAACATATATATGTTAACCTCTTTTTTATATGATGTCATTAGGATCAATCCAGATCCCTACTTAATTGATCTAATAGTTAATAAAATCTCCAAGTGTCAACCATCTAAATTTCAATTTAGGACTTAACCTATTCAAGATTCAAATCAATTCAGTTCCCAAATCAATCGAGACTTCAAACCAAATCAAACTTCAAGCCTATCTAGACTTCAAGACAATCCTTAACCTTGACTTTAACACTTGATCCAGCCTTCAATCTAGCTCTAAACCTATCTAATCATTAATAACCATTTAAATGATTATGAATGATATGCATAATTTAAATTTAAACATTCAAATCCAAAATCTAGCTCAAACCCTAAAATTCAGACCAAAATCCAAGGCTAAAGATGTAGGTCCTAAAAGTATTTTTCAGTTATTTTTCAAACACACCAAACCTAGTCAGATACCCCCAAATCAAGATCTATCAATACCCTCCAAATTTTATCTCATTCTAAGACCTCTAGCCCTAGAAATTGAATATATTTCCAAATTATTTAAAACTTTCAAATATTTATGTCATGTGCCACTAGAACTGCCATCTAATGGATTTTGATCTTAGAGCCTTATCTAAAGCCTCTAACCACATCCAAACCCTTGATCATGATATATTGAGAAATAAACTATAATTTGGTGGACCCACTTTGACCCCTAATTGACGAGAGGTCAAAATGACCAAAATACCCATAAAGGGCAAATTTGAAGTTTTCTCCAAACTTCAACAAGACCTATTCAAATTAAACATCAAAACCTCCTCCAATTCATCCTAAACCCCATTATGAATGCATAAGACTCAAATACAGTCCTTGGTCAAGCCTGGTTGACCTGGTCAACAAGTTTTAACCAAAGTACCCCATAGAGGTTTGAATACTCATTTCAATCCAAATGGCCTCCTCTTTGCATGAGACCACTTCCAAAAGTTTTCAAATGTTAAACCAAGCGTATTAAGCCTAGACCCAGACCTTGGGTCAACCTTGTTGACCAGGTCAAATAGGGTTTACACAAATACCCTTTAAGGGATAAATTGGTCCTTTTCACTAAAATAGCTATTCCAGACCATGGGACCACCTTCAGTGGTCTCTAAACATCAAGCCAAACCTATAAAACTCAAACCCTAGCCATGGGTTAAGCTGATTGATTAAGTCAACCTAGTTGACAAAGTCAACCTAGTTGACCAAGTCAACCTAGTTGGCCAAGTCAACCTAGTTGACCAAGTCAACCTAGGTTGACCCAATTAGACCTTAAGCCCTATTGCATTGAACCAAACTCTCAATGCATTCAAAATCCTTTAATATATCCTCCTGTGATTTGGACTTAACTGGTCACCTTGACCCAGTCAATAATTGACCTGGTCAATTGAGCTCAGGTCTAATCAAAATTATTCCATTTGAGTCTAATAACTTCAAATATACAATTCCAGTTTTTCCAAACTTCCAAGTTATCATGTTCACTTCCAATGCATGATTCAAATGTATTTCAAATACATCATGCGTAAAATACTTCAGGTTTTGAGTTGGCCAAATATCAAGTCCTAGTCAAACTTTATAACCTATATATTAATGCATTGCAGATCTAATCCCATTATTTCAAGAGTCTCAATCCTATTCCATTTGATGCCTTAAATATTTCTAAACCCACCACAAGTCAAATCACATGCATTTTGAATCCATTTAAGATCTTAAACTCTCATTTAAACCCTACCCTCTCTAACCCATCCAACCAGCACTCAATCCCTCCCTCTATGCCACCTCATAAGCCATGTGGAATGGTTGATTGGCCAACCAGTCAACAAGTCTCCAAATGGATTCAAGAGGCTTTAAACGATCAAACTCTTTACTTAAGCTAATCTATTCCAATCCTAGACATTCTAGTAGCCTCAAGGACTCTCTAGAATGTTCTTAAGAAAGGATTAAGCCTTAGATTAGGTCTAACCTATCCCTAATCAACCACATGTGCAAATAAGGCCAAAACCCACTTTCCACCTAAGTGTTCTTAAGTTGTCCTTTCTCTAGCCATTTTAACCACTCCAAGACATATGTTAAGCATCTAGGAGTCTAGCTAGTCGATCACAGCCATTCATTTGGCCCGGAGACATTTGAATTAGGCAAAAATACCTAAAATATATTCAATCTAATCACTACACTCTCTCTCCATTCAAGCCCTTCCAAAGCTCAAACTCATTTCTTTTAAGCATTCCAGACCTTTGTCTACCTCTTTTGAGTAGAATTCCACCACTCAAACCCCATCGATGGTGAGATCTCTGGTGAGCCGAGGCCAAAGTCTGTCCAACTTGATTTTCCATCGATCCATAGCTTTTCAGACCATAAGTTCAATAGGCAAAAGTTGTATGAATAGTATACAAGTTCAGAGAACCTGAGATCATGAAAATCCAATGGTTGCATTAAGTATAATCTCAAACTCTAGTCTAGGGCACCTATGGTTAAATAACTTTTCAAAACGCATGTTTCAATCTTCAAAATTAATCCCTTATGAAAGCTCTTCATAAGCTTAATCTCTATTTAAAATATAATTTAATTTCATTGAGTATATCGAGCGAATGAACTAGATTATCATTTCTACAGTTTATTCATAATGTGCATGAGTTGCATATTTTTTGGACTATTGATTGTGTAATCACGGTCTAGATCAAGCTATATCTTGACTTATCTGAACCCCACGGTCTGCGGGGTTGTCCGGATCTTGATCCGCCTCAATCCTTGCCATTCAATTCAAACAGTGGAGGATCAAGCAGTTCTTATTTTATGCTGACATGGTTAAGTGAGAAGAGTGGGCCTCATTGTAGCTGTAAAGATTGCCGCCGTGCAATCATTGCCATTGAATGTCGTGGTTTGAGGGAGCCAACAAGATGCCACCATGCATCCCTCCTACGGGTGTCGGCACCGCCAGAGTATATTTAGGTTTATTTTAATTATTTTAAATTTATTTTGAATTTAAAACTTCAAAAATAATTAAAAATCAAATAAAATAAAAAATACATATTATATATCAAATTATCCAGAATTTAAAATAATTTTAATTAAAATTAAAATTAACTTAAAGTTTTTATACTTTTTTAAAATCATTTTAAATATTTAAATATTACTAATTTTAATTTTTATTCATTTAAATATCAATATAAAATACTTCAAAATTCAAATTTATATTTTAAAATACTCTAATTTCAAAGAAATATTATGTAAAATATTTTTTTATATAAAAATTAGTTGAAATTAAAGTATTTTTCCTTTAAATGTTTTAAATAATTTCAAATTTTAATATATAATTAATATTTAAAACAATATTTACTTAATTATTTTAAAAAAAAAATTCAAAGTTTTATTTTAAAATATCTTAATTAATTTTAAAACATATTTTAATTATTTTTAAAATTAAAATTAATTCAAAATTTTCAAAATACTTTAAATTATTTAATTACTTAAGTATTTAATTAATTAAATATTCTGAAAATTAAAAAGTTTATTTTAAATGATTTAAATACTCAGTGAATTATTTTTAAAAAAATTAACTTGATATTAAAAATAATTTAAGATATATTATATATATATATATATATATATATATATATATATATATATATATATATATATATATATATATATATAATATATATATATATATATATATTGAAATATTTTAAAATTTTCAAGAAAATTATTTTAAATCATTCAAAAGTTTTGAGAATATTTAACATCAAACTTAATTTTATTTTGAGAATTATTTTGAATGTTAAATATTTTTAACTATTTTAAATGTATTTTATTACTAGAAATTTTTACAAAATTCTAAGAAACTTAAATTAAATTAGAAAATTTCATATAAGCCTCAAAATTTTGAAATCTTCAAATATTTGTAATTTAAAGTCAAATATATAATATATTTTAATTATTTTAAAATTTAAAGTATTTTATACTTAATTTTTATTTAATTAATTTTTAAATCAAATAGTTTAAAATTTAAGTAAATTTATTTTAAATTATCTCTAATTTTTAATGACTCTTTTCAATTTATTTTGAATTTATTTTAAAATTATCTTTAAAAAAAATTCAAAATTGACCTATTTTCAATTTTAAAATTATGTATATGTTAAATCTTTTAGTGTTTTGAGTGAGGCTTTAAAATTTTAAGCTAAGATTAATTTGAATGGATAGATTTGATCGAGCTGATTAATGAACAATTATATCCTAATTATTCATTAATCAAATTATTAATTATTCATGTTATTCTTGCTCATTGTATGTATACGATGCACACACTTGCACCTAGCTTTAAGCCCTTTTAGTTCTAAGGACTTGATTGTGATTGTGTGTGCATTTATATGTGTGTTAAGGGTTAGCCAAGCTTTTATTTGAATTCATTCAATTTAGTAACACCTTAAGGAGAATAATTAAGGAGTTATTCTAGTAATTTAAGAAATTCGTAGAAAATAAAATCTATGTGCATTTGCGATGAAACTTGAACTATTTAAACTTAATGACATTCTCTACCCTACGAAAATTTCTCATTGATTTTAAAAATCATTAAGTCAATTAATTAATTTACTTAAGTTTAATGTATTAATTAAGCTTCAAAACTTCTTAAAATTTTCATAAATCAAATTTAAATCCCAAAATTACAAATAATATCCCAAACTGATGAGAATTCAATTTCCAACTTTAAAAAATTAAATTCCCCTTGATTTGACTACAATTTTAAGTTAAAATTAATACATAATTAATTTAATTACAACAATAACATCAAGCTATTATCCCACTATGTGGGGTCAGTTACATGAATCCTTTTTTTCCATTGTGTCCTATTAAAAGTTAAATTCTCATTTAAATCTAATAAATAAAGATCATTTCTAATAATTTCTAACCAAGTCTTTTTAGGTCTACTGAAAGTTCATTAGGGTTGTTAAGTCCTTATGAACTAGCCTGATACTAATCGAGAGGGGGCGGGGGGAAGGGTGAACTGGTCTTTTTAAAAATTCTTAAAGACAAAGTAAAAACTTTTCAAAACCTTTTTGAATATTTTTAAAAAATGTAATCAACCACAAAAACTAATATACGGAAAAATAAAGTGCAGGCAAAATACGTAAAGAACACACTAAAATTTTATAGTGGTTTAGTCAACTTGACCTACATCCACTCCTTGGAGCCTCTCCTCCGGGTATTGCACTAAAATGTTAGAATTAAAAATTTAATAATAATTTTGTTATTTTATCAGAAGAGGACTATATAAGAGGCCTCAAAAGGGATCCCAACTTGAAGCGATTGGAGGAGGCTGTGTAGAAACTTGATAAATTTTCGACAGATGTCACTAATTTCCTTTATCTTTTAGACATCACGAAGCAGGAATAGAAGGAGTAGGAGATTAATTTCTGCAAAACAGGTGAAATAGGATATTTGCCTAAAAATGATCTCAACATTTTTCTTGAGGACAAATCATCTTCTAAGTCTTTTTTTGATGCTCTTTCAGGTACCATTTCTTCCTTCCCTGATTTGAAAATATCTACTCATCGGTGGATTCCTTCTTTGTGAATTTCTGAGGTTGAGATTCTTTCACTTATAGTAGCTTTTGATTTCGTGTTGGTTGGAAAATTTCCATCTAATCGCTGTCCCTTGAAGCTATTAGAATTTTTTTTTCCAATCTTAAACCCAATGGTGATTTCTCTGTTACGGTGCTCAATTTGAATAATGTCCTGATAAAATTAGCGAATGATTTGGATTACTACCATATATTTGCACATCATTCCTACTTTATTAATAATTGTTATATGCAGTTGATCAAGTGGTCTCCTCTATTTGATGTGGATGTTGAATCCCCTATTATTCCTATTTGGGTGTCTTTCCTGAATTTGAGACCTTATCTGTTCTCCTTGATGGTCCTTCATGGTTTCGATTCTATTTTTGGCCACCCTCTTAAAGTTGATCATGTAACCTCTGTTGGTTCTAGACCCTCTCTTGCTCTAGTTTTGGTCTAATTGGATATTTCCAAACATTTTTTGGACAAGGTTTGGATTGGCTCGAATAATTTGGGGTATGTTCAATCGGTTATTTTGGAAGATATTCCGTTGTATTATTTTCATTACAAATCTTTGGGTCATGCCAAAGTGGAATGTTCGATCTTGCATCCGAATTTTGTGAAAGATTTTTTGTCTCAGGAGGTTAATCCTATTGTCTCTAAGCCTGTTAAAATTGTGGATCCTGAAATTGTTATGGAACTAGAGATGAACCATGGTTTAGTCTATTTGGTTGCTAATCCTATTGTGTCTCATATTTCCCTGGGGATTGGGTGTCATGATGTTTCTCCGACTACTGTTGGCAATATTGAAAATTTAACTAAGTTGCCTAGCTTTATGAATATTAATCATATTATTTTGGATGGTCTAATTCCCTCAGCTTCTTTTCATGTTCCTGTTAGTGTTGAGGTTATGCCTGCTGGGCCTATCTCGGGGGTTGTTGTTGGTCTGAAGGGGGACCTTTCTCATATTGTCCCTGCTCCGGCTATCGTGGTTGGGTTGGAACCTGGGTCCCCTGTTCCTTGTTTGATTGCTGATGATTTGGGAGATTTAAATTATGGTACTAATCTTAAAGCTAGCATGTATGGTGTTGATGGTTTGACTAAGTCGAGTGAAATGTTATCCTTGGAGGTTAATTCTGGGGAGGTGATACCTTCGGGACCTGTTTCTCCTTGCGTGGAATTGGTGGGTTGTGGTGTTTCCTCTCCCGTTTGTCCTGCGGCTAGAGATGCTATGTCTTCCCCTATTTATTTATAATTCCTAGCTTGTCCTACTTCTAAGTCTGAGGGTGTTACTACTTTTATTAATGTTCCTATCTCTGTGATGTCTAATGATGATGCAAAGACTCATGTGGCTAAGTTTAGGAATAACTCAGTTCGATTGCAAATGAATTGGATAATTTTAGATGATTCTTATTCTTCTCAATCTGATAGGGAGGATGTCTTATTTGATGAAGAGGTTTTGGCTTCTCGTATTGTTGATCAAATTTGTCACAATCTTGGTGGTAAAAATTGCAAAAGCAAGGCAATAAGAAATAGGCTTTTGCTTCTCATTTTACTATTTTGTTAGCGATTTCTTGCGAGATTTTTGGACGATGATGATGAAGCCCCAGCTTCCCTCTTGTTGGCTCGCCTGGTTGGCAACCTGGGTTCTTTGGCTGGTTGTTTGTAACTTATGGCTGTGTTGGTGTTTTGTAGCTACTTACCATGGATGGTCCGTGGCTGGCCCAGAGTTGGTGCTGGGGGCTTCTCTTGAGTCTCGCTTGGTCTTTCCCCCCTCTAGATTGTTTTTTTCTCTTACTGGCTGTATTTTTGGGGTTTTCCTTTTGGTTGGTTGCTGTGTGCTTTGGCTGGTTGTACTCCCCTTCTTTTATGGAATAAATTGTGTTCTTCTTAAAAAAAAGATCTAGAATATTATTTCTTTTATTAAGATTGTTTTTTTTTTAAATTAGGTATAATAATTCATTAGAATAATATAATTTTTAAATTTAAGTTATGTGGTAAGATTTTGTATGAGTATGAATTCGATTATATATTTTGTTTTAAATTTAAATTTTATTCGTGCCATGGTGCGTTGATTCAGACATGAAACAACCCAACATAAAACAAACTTATTATTGAAAATAGATGACATAAATACAAATTTGATATGATATTATAAAAGATTATTATGCTTAATGTTTAGCCATAACAATTTCAAATCCATTAAGTTTAACTTTAGATAAATACTATAAAAATTAGCATAAAATATTTTTGCTCAAAGCAAATCTCATAGACTACTAATATTAGTTGTCTCAATTTCATTCACTAGATAAATTATTTCAATGAAGCTAATATCAGACATGATAAGATAAAAAAATTGCTAAAAAATTAGCTAAAAGACACTACGGCAAAAATTCCAAGACAAGGAAAAATCTTCAGTGAAGTTGAAATGTGAAAGAGAAAATTATATGGTCAAGCTAAGTGACTTTCTTAGAAAACATTTATGGTTGCATATCGACATATTATAACATGCATAATGTTCATTTCTTGTCCAATAAATAATATGGGAATCTAACTAAAGCCGCATGGTCATCTATATATAATAAATAAATGTTCATTTTTTTTATTGTCCAAGGACAAAATGCTGAATAAAAAAAGGATAAACTTAAGATAGTTACAATCTTAACAAAAAATTCTAAATCCTTAAAAAAAAAAAAACTTCCAGCCAAAAATCTTTGTACCATCTCCCCCAATCTATCAATTTGTTTTTATTTTATCATGTTATTTCTACATACAACGCTCCAAACAAGCCAAATCACAATGTGTCAACTTTGTTGGAAATTAAACTTAATTTGGCCCGTTATTATTTGGGCTTTTGATTGAAGCCCATAATCTAGAGAAATCTATTAAAGAAGACTCTAGAGATCTATGCATTTAATGTCATTTATAATAGGAGATATGAGAATACTCTAGAGGGTCTTTTAAGGAGTAATTGTTAGAAAAGTCTAGAATATGCATTTAATGTTATTTATGATAGGAGATATGAGAATACTCTAGAGGGTTATTTGTAACCATTAGATTGAAATGTGTTGGCATAATCCTAACGGTGTCCTACTAGTATAAATAGTGGTTGTGTCTTTGAGTTGTATCAAGCCAAAAATTTGAGGAATAAAATTTCTACTTTCTTTCTTCTATTCTCTTTAGCCTTCTCTTGTTTCAAAAGCATTTTTTTATTCCAACAAACTTCTCTATAATTATGCAAGAAAATGCTAAGTAAGCACTCTCAAGTCACGTTCTCCAAAATCTATCCTTCACAGACTCACAATCGTTTAGTTACAAGTTAGAAGAGTAGGAAAAATTAGTGAAGAAAAAAATAACAAAACTCTCTTGAAGAAAACCAAGTGAGATAACTCAATCTTCAGTCAAGGTCAGGTGTATGATTTTAGAGAACAATCAAAATTTCCTAATATAGGATCTGACTTCACAGAAGCAAGCAAAATCTTATAGTAAGTAGTGAGTATCATACATCATTGGCCATGATGCTACACCAATTTGTACAAAAGTACTGCTCTGACTATAATATTTTAGAATTCATTTTGGAAACTTTAAAATCAATAGCCTTACAACACGAATCTCTTGTAACATGAGGACATTAAAGAATATCAAATTCATTTAAATTCATTTAACATGTAAAATGCATCAATCTCTTATAACATGCATCAATGCACTATGCAATGTTCATGCATATCCAAACATAATTACCCATATTCCATGCATAATAAGAATAATAACCCTTTAATATAAAATTTTACCAAGAGATGATGAAGGATGTCAATTTACAATCTAATTAGTGTTGTTTGATTGAAATTTCGCTTGTAGCATATGCACCTGACAAAACAAAAACAAGATAACATCCTGAGCCATTGCAACCACAACTATTGAAAATAGTTTAAGATCTACAGTTGGGGTCTTTGGATATATACAATCACTCTAACTCTTTGTCGCACATCAAAAGCCTGAAAGAAAAGTAACACAAATATTGAACTCAACTAAGACAAGCGCAAGCTCATGCTAGACTTGTTTGATCAAACTCTACTCAATTCAGAATGGAATAGGAGTGTCAAACAAGTTTGATGCTTAGAAATAGCTTATGTTGAGCTCAATAATTATACATGATCTACTCATTCATTAAACAACCAAATCTTAAACAAGATTTTTCGATGCCATTACCTAATGAGCAAAACAAGAACAACGACCAACTTAACTATGTATGTTCAGCTTGATAAGCTCAATAAGCACTTGATACACATAAATATGCACATAATTGATCATAATTTATTTACATAAATGAATGAAAACCATTAAATATTTAGTTTACTTTTACTTCTTTATTTTAAGATTGAAAGTCAAGTGAATCTATTCTAAAATTTTGATTTTAGCAACCCTTATTGTTTATATTTAATTTGTATTTTATTTGATAATAAATTATTTGAACACGAACAAGGCTCATTAACAACCTTACTGTTTATATGGTTGGTAGCTCTGTAGCTCAATAATTATATATTTGTATTATTCTATGGGAGTTTTTTTTTTTTGTGGCGTCTCTTTTTGTATAGCTTAGAGGTGATTGATAGATTTCTCGTTTAGATATTTCTATGCCATTATTGTTTGTTGTGAGAGTTGAAGTGAATTTGGCTGATAATGTAGTTGGAGATCTTGTCGACCAACTTGTTATGGAGTTAGTGCAGAGTTATTGCCAAAATTTGAAATAACTTCATTATAATTTAAGTGAAATAGTAAAATGTAAATTGAAAAAACAATTGTTGCGTGTCATAAAGTAAAAAAATTAAAATTTTATTTTTAATGCATGTTACATTGCAAAAGCTTCATTGAAATTAAATTAGGAATGATTATTTTTATACTGTAGTTAAAATTTACTAAAATTTTACTTCTAAATGAACCTAGTTAATTTGAGCATCATAATTGAGCTTGAGCTAATGAGTCAAACTTGAATCGACTGTAAGATAAATGAGTAAAATGTAAATTGAAAAAAACAATTGTTGGGAAGCTCATCTTTTGTCTTTTGATGGAAGATTTCAGCTCTTAAGACTAACTATCTATAACAATGTTGTTTTTTGGTTAAGAGGAGTTATTATACCTAAAGCTGGGATTAAATTCATAGACAAGGTATGCTTCAGATTTCTTTTTCCTGGTGATTCTTCGGGGTAAAAATTACATATCATCTCTTGGAAAAATACTTGTAAAACCAGATGGTTTGAGGGTTTGGGTGTACCGGCGATTCCTGCTTTGTATCATAAATCTTTTTTTCCCTATAAATTTTCCAAAAAAAAAAAAAAAAAAACCCCTTGATTGCAACTCATAGTAATGGAGTTCAAACTAGTGGAGGGCCTATTCTATTCAAATTTACAGCTGCATGTCTTTGAATATTCTTCTGCTAGATGGTTGCTTTGTTAGTTTTTTTCTTAGATACTTTGGTTAAATATAGGATTATTAATGCTACAAAAGAATGTGAAATTGAAATTAGTGCTACAGTTATCTTAGTTATGTGGTTTGTATTTCTGCTAAAAATTTTGTTTTTCTTCTACTGATTTAATGTTCTATCTGCAAATAATGAGCTTGCTCAAATTAGGATCCCATTAAATTTATTTTATTATTAGTTGATGCGTTAAGGCTATAAATAATTTAAATTAATTTTAATGTTATCCTGATCAAGTTCATTTATTTATTTTTCTTATCAAATTAAGTTACCATAAATAAGAAAGAGAATATTCGCACTTTCTTGCAAAGTTCCAAAAGCACTTCACATGTGTTTGGGATAGCTTTCGTACTGCTTCCTAAAATGACTTTAGAAATTTTTATACTAGAAAGTTATTTTAGAAAGCAAAAAAAAAAAGCTGTCCCAAATGAAGCCTTAATATTGTAGATCCATGGGCTACTCTCCTACATTAATGAGGAAAAGAAATAAAAATAACTAGTTCTGCAACAGTCTTTTTATAGCTATCATGACTAATTTCACAAGTGAAGAATGAAATTTTATAGTGGAGAATTAATTTTATATTTTAAAAAAAATAGATATTGCAATAATATAATTTTTCAGCCAAATTTTTTGAAGGAGCGAAATAATAACTGAAATGAGTAAATGTCTTAAGTGGAGTATTTATTTCAGCTGCTTCTATTGTTTACATGGGGTTTTACTGATGGTCACATTTTAATAAGATTTGTTTCACTTCTAATGAATTGTTGGTCTATATATCTACAGGTCTTCTAATGATTTTCTTCTACTGATTTTGTTTTAAATAGCTAATGGTTAGGCTACATAAGCTAATCAGCTAATGCTCGTTGGTAGAAAACTTTCAGTACATGAAAATTTTAACTTTCTAATTTGATTGAATTTTTCTTACATTCTCTTATTGAAATTAATTTTATTTCTAATTTTTTTAATTTCTAGATAAAAGAATTGCATGTATTAATTCGACTATTCAAAATTATTATTGATACGTCATAAAAAATCGCTTTAATCAAGTACAAATCTCGAGAAATGTCCAATTTGAAAACTTTCAAAATTAAATTTAGGACCATCCTAACTTTGATTTAAGCAAACTTACATTCAAATTAAATGCCCCAAAGAGACGAATCCAATGACACTAAAATCGGTCCAATCCGAGTCCAAATGAGTCCAAATCAGAGTCCCAAAGCACATTTGGAAGATTCAAAGCATAAATTAGATGACCAAATAAAATATATATATATATATATATATATAATATATATATATATATATATATATATAATATATATATATATATATATTATATATATATATAATACATTTGAAAGGACTTCCACCCGACCTTCGTTGGACCACCACATGGCCGCCAATTGCCGTTAGATTTTCACCCGACTGCCGACTACCGTCGGACTTTCACCCAGCTGCTGACTGCCCTAATATTACATCACCACATGATATCATATTTCTTTCATCATTGTAAATATTATTTTTGTGTGCATTTATAAAATTAATAGATATAATTAAACTCAAATTAAAAATTTATCAAAAACATTCTCAACGTTGTTAAAAAAAATCCAACTTATCTACAATACTAAGTTAACAAAAGAATTGAAGAATCTTCATCATTCATTCATTAATCATTGTCATTAAAGTCAAAATGAATTGATGATATTAAGTAAACTAAATTTAGGAGAGTAGCATGTGAGTGGATCTCCATTACTATGTGGTAGCAAAGCTATCTTAGGCTTCGTTTGGGACAGCTTTCTTGCTGCTTCTTAAAGCGGCTTTTTAGTACAGAATTTTTATTTTTTGTACTAAAAAGCAGCTTTATGAAGCAGGAAGAAAGCTGTCCCAAATGAAGCCTTAGTCCATGTGACGTGCTTCTGGAGCTTTGTGAAAGAGCAAGAGTATTAAGTATTTCTGCATGTGACGTCCTTTGGACTTTAATGTCATCAATTCATTACAAGGAAGCTTCTGCTTGCCAAATAAAAAACAACTTAATTATGATTAAGTTTTATAGTTTATGGGACGCCAAATTTGACCATTTACAGCTGGAATTCCTTGGAGCTGTTGACTTCTCAGCTAAGCCGTCGAATTTCAAAGGAACGGTTGAGATGAAGGATGTAATGATTTTCCTTATCTTAATCAGCAGGATATAGTGGTGAGCCGGTAGACTATCTAATCTGCACTCTTCCAATCTCCTTTTTTTTTTCTTACTGTTCAGTTGTTCAGCTCTACATCGATCGTCGTTGCCACGATGAAAATGTTTCTTGATCCAATTATGGAGAAGCTCATCAGCGCTTGCTTCAGTTACCTGAAAGATCAAGTCAGATGGCAGACCGGCATGAAGGAGGAGCTGGTAAAGCTGCAAGAGAATCTCCCCCAGATCCAAGCTATCGTCTACTTTGCTTCCAGCCAAGAGCAGATCGCTGACCAAAATCCGGCTCTTAACGAATGGCTATGGTAGCTACGAGATGCCATTGATGATGCAGATGATGTGTTTGATGAGCTGGAGCTGAGTACATGAACTTGAAAAACAGCTGACCAAAAACAAGAAGCTGAGAAGGGTGCGTTCAATCATGAAATCCATGAAGAAAAAAACTTGTCAATTCCTTCATCTTGTAAAACACGCAAAGAAGGAGCTTTAGAAGCAGCAGCTTGAGTTGCACAGAACACGTGAAACGGGATCGTTGCCTACAAATGATCTCATCGGTCGAGGCAAGGAGAAGGTGCTTGTTATGGAGTGGCTTAGGAATCTATCAAATGAGCCTAGGGCAACTAATTTTCACAGAAAAATTTCTCTTTTATCTATAGTGGGCCATGGTGGTATGGGGAAGACAACTCTCTTGCAACATGTCTATGAAGATGAAATGACAAAGGAATTTTTTGATCTTAAAATGTGGGTTTGTGTTTCCAACAACTTTGATGTGAAAAAAGTCATTGCAGATATGTTGGAATCTCTTGAGAAGAAGAAGCCTGATTTGGATTTACTTGATGCGCTTCAAGGGAAACTTAAGGAGGTGATGTCCAAAAGGTTCTTAGTGGTCCTGATGACGTTTGGGAAGAGGAGGAATGGTATAAAAGTAAATGGGGTAATGTGCTCGCCCCTCTAACTTGTGGGGTTTTGGTAGTAAGATTCTGGTAACAAATCAAACGGACGCAGTTGAGCTGATGTTTGCAAGAGTAATTACAAAGAAGGTGGAAATAGTTCAATAAAAGGGCCTAGAGGAAGATGTGTGTTTGCAGCTCCTCAACTCTCACGCATTTGCTGGTGTAGAGAACCACCCTGATGATCATAAAAAATTAAGAGCCATTGCTGGAGAGATAGTTAAAAAGCTTTTAGGATCCCCATTGGCAGCTAAAGTCATTAGTGGTGTTCTGAATGACAACTTGAATGAAGGGCATTGGAGGATAGTTCTAGAAAGCAATTTATTTGATCAGAATTCTATCAGTTCCATCTTAAAACTGAGCTATATAGTTCTCCCAAATCATCTACGAAATGTTTTGCATTTTGTTGTATGTTCCCAGAAGATCATGAGTCTGATAAATATGATTTAGTCCGATTGTGGATTGCATTGGGTTTCATTCAGCCGTCTCAAGAAATGACCACGGAGGATATCGGAGGAAGGTATTTTGATGTTTTAGTCAAAAAAGCTTTATTTGACATGATCAGAGATGACTACAAGATGCATGATTTAATACATGAGTCAACATCTAAATTTTTTGCATAGGAATGCGGTAAACTTGTGGATGATGAAGAAGAGTCATCTCTCAAAATTTTTGAGACTATTCGATACTTGTCCGTTCAAACTATAAATCCAAACATCTTAAGAAAGATTGAGATGTTTAAACATTTGCATTCTCTTTTCTTGTTCTATGAAATTTCTAATCATGATCTTTGTAGTTCACTTATTTAAATATTCAAAGCATCAAGATGCCTGCGTGTATTATACATATGTGTATTATACATATGTACAGATGAATGGAAAATGATACTTGAGGAGATTAAATATTTGAAACATCTTTGATATTTGAACATCAAAGTAGTTGATGTCACTAGGCTACCATGATCTCTAAGTAATCTCTATCACTTGCAATACATAATCTATGAAAGATTATGGATGGGAAGCTTATCTAATGATTTTTTATCAAGTGACATTAATAACCTTTCTAACTTGCGTTACATGAAATTGCCAAGGGATATTATTTGATCGATATGTGGGATTGGGAAGCTAAAGTCTCTTCAAGAACTAGATAGGTTTGATCTTAGAAATGAGATGGGTTATAGAATTGATGAGTTCAAGAATTTGAATGATCTTTGCAAATTAGGAATCCACTGTCTTGAAAATGTGAAGGATGTCGAGGAGGCTCGTAATGCCTAATTATGTAAAAAGATGAGGCTCACATTGATGTAGAACGTACATGCGAAGATGAATTACTTAATGAAATTTGCACGCTTAATATTTAGAGAGCAATATTAACTAAAAATTATGTTGATTTAAATGCTAAGATAAAACAATAAGGTGATAAAACAAGCTTTTTCTAAACCATATGCATAGGAGCTAAGATTATAAAATAATCAATTAATCTAACATTGCATATATGAATGATTTTCGACGTAAATCCCTAAACTAATAATGAAAATAGTCACTATGAGGCAAGTCCCTCTCTCATTTCTTAAGATACTAGGATTTAGCGAGGAGGATGACGATGAACTCGAAGAATTAATTAGTACCACAATTGAGAATTGTTGAGTCTAATAAATAGGTTGTTAGACCTAAGTTAATGTCCCAAGGCTACCAAGAGGGGAAAATTTAAATCCCTCTTTTAAAATGAGTTGAACCGAAATGAAAATTTTTCTTTTAAGTTTTTGTAGAAAGTGCTTTTCAACCACAGAGTTTTTAAAGCTAAAAATAAAATGTGAAAAAGTAAAAATAGTAAAGTAAATGACACCAGATTTATAGTGGTTCGGTCTAAACCAGACCTACATCCACTCCCCAGAGGCACCCACTGAGTATTGCACTAATACCAATAGTGACTCTCCTTTTGCACCCACAGCAAGGCGGAGAAGCCTTTACAAAACACTCTTTTCACCACTACCCGGTACGGCAGAGAATCGTCGTCCTTTTACACAATTCCCATTGTTGGCAGAGAACCGTCCGTCCTTTCACACTCTCATAGTGTGGGCAGAAGAACCCTTCCGTCCTTTCACAGTCTCCTAGTGTGGGTAGAGAACCCTTCCATCCTTTCACACTCTCCTAGTGTGGGCAGAGAACCCTTCCGTCCTTTCACACTCTCCTAGTGTGGGCAGAGAACCCTTCGGCTGTTCACACTCTCCAAGTGTAGGCAACAAACCCTTAGGCTGTTCACACTTTCCAAGTGTCGGCAGAGAACCGGATCTCCTTGACAGATCTTCTCACAAGAATCTAGAAGGAAGAAAGAAAAGAGTGAAGTAATCCCAATTCACAAGTAGAGATTCTTACCTTTGAACTCCAAGTGAAGCCTTCACACTCCAGTGGTAGGAATCCTCCTTTGAATGCACTCTTACACTCTCTCCTTGGCTATTCTCTCAAGAGGAA
>NW_021318614.1:188174-211383 GCF_001605985.2 Dendrobium catenatum | reverse complement strand
GATCGTCCTGGACGATATTTAATTTCGTCTGGACAAAATTTTTACAGAGAATAGATCGTCATGTACGATAATTTAATTTCGTCTGGACGAAAATCTTACAGAGACCAGATCGTCCTGTACGATATTTAATTTCGTCTGGACAAAATTTTTACAGAGAATAGATCGTCATGTACGATAATTTAATTTCGTCTGGACGAAAATCTTACAGAGACCAGAACGTCCTGTACGATATTTAATTTCGTCTGGACAAAAATTTTACAGAGAGCAAATCGTCATGTACAATAATTTAATTTCGTCTGGATGAAAATCTTACAGAGACCAGATCTTCCTGTACGATATTTAATTTCTTCTGGACGGAAATCTTACAGAGAACAAATCGTCCAGGACGATTTTTAATTTCATCCTGGACGAATAGGACTTAGAAAAATTTTCAAGCCAGTTCCTATTCGTTCCATGTGCTCAATAGGAGATAACTGTCTGATCGTCCCGTACGAACTGATATCATCCCGTACGATCAGTATAAATTTTATATGATCTCCTTATGTATGTGTGTATATGTTTTTATTCACTCAAATTATAATCACTCCCTTTCAATTTTATTTCAAAGAAAAGTACAAGCTTCAAATTCACAAAGTATCTCATGCTGAATTTGATTTGAAGTCTTCGTAGTCTGGAGTTCGATTTTCCTGAAATGTTAGTACACACAAGAGCAAATACAAATCTTCTAAAATTATTAGGAGATAACTACACATTTGAACAATAATATTTGGAATCATCAAAACTATACAAGTTGCAAAATGTAAAGCATACAAATAGCAACTATCTTAATAAGAATGACTAGGAAAATAAGAAATAAGGGAAGAGTTCACTCAAATCGTGGTGTTGGAACTTTGTGACAGCACTTGGAAAGGTCTCCTGGATTGGATAGTCACTTTCTTTGGTTTAATCTTCTCTGAACAGCTGTCTGGATCTTGTTTGGAGAGTTGGGACAACAGCTGGGGGATTCTTGAGAAGCAGGATAGCAGTTTTTGCTGATGAAAACCTTCTGGGCGACAACTAGAGGGCTCATGGCAGCAATACGGCTGATCTCCCCTTGCTAGAAAGAATGGACAGTAGGCTGTCCTTTAAACAGCAGTTCGAGAGGGTCTTGTTGACAGGAGAGGCTTGGAGAGGTGCAGGAATTCTGGACAACAACCCGGTTCAGGAAAAAAAATCAGACTTTCATGATTAGTTGGAGGAAAAGGAATGGTTTAAGGGATTAAGAGTTCCCTTGCGGTTTTCTCCTCCTTTGGAATTACTTCTAAGAGCTAGGGGAGGGAGGTGGGCAGGTAGAGAGAGGGGAGGTGGGAGCATGCCGGCGGCATTAGGAGGTGGGAGCATGCCCGCGGCATTAGGAAGGAGAGAGGAAACAGATGAAGGTTTTGGATTGCTTGCCTAATCAGTAACTTTCAATTAGGAATAGATTAAATCAATCCCAATTTAAATTTTAAATTGGTCTTAATTTGGGAACTTGAATGGTGATTGATTAGGCAAGCATTAATGAGAAATAAGGAGGGGTGGGCCGGCCTAGAGAGAGGGGGGGATTTGTGTCCACATTCAATGAATGTGGACCAAGACATTAATTTGTGTTTGAAGAATAAATCTGAGATTTATTCTCAGATTAAGGTGATTGAAGAATTATTTCCTGAAGGAATTAGATTCATTTAGAAAGTTTTTTGAAATTCAAATTATGTTGAATTTGAATTCAAATTCCTTCCTAAATAACAAAAAGCCAAATATAGAAGGTAATAATGGGAGATTTAATTTGGGGATCCAAGGGGATGAAGGAGTGGCCGGTGGTTGGATCTTGGGTTGGTAAGGGTTAGGTGGTGGTGGGGGATTAAGTGGATCAACCACGCAAGGGGTGAATCACCTTGGTGGATGGCGGCTAGGTGGGGTGGGTGATGGATGTTGGTCGGCGGCTAAGTGTAGGGGGAAGGATTAATGGTCGGGTGGTGGAGCTTGGTTTTGGGAGTGGAGGACCGACGGATTTGGGATGGGGAAAATCTAAGCCGACGGCAAGGAGCGAAGGAGAAGGGGGAAAGAAGAAGATAGGGAAAAGAGAACCACAAACCCGGACGCTTCCAAGGTTGGTGGGTATTGCGTTGCGCTTCACCAAGGGACTTTCTCAAAGCTCTTTCCAAGAACTCTCAAACTCTCACAAGAGTAAAACACAGAAATTTTCATAATAATCTTCATTAACTCTCAAGGGAGGAGGGGAGGGCTTTAAATAGCCTATACATTGTGACAAAAAAAAAAGAGTAATAAAATGCCCCTAGGGCTTACACATCTCTAAAACCTTAAGGGCAAAAGTGGAAAAGACAACACAATCAGAGACAAAACAAATACATCAAATAATAAAATGAACATAAAACAAAGTAGAGCGGATGTCCTCATCACACATATTTGACATTACAATGGGGTAACCTTAATTTGAGGAGGAACATTGATTTAGATGAGATCGTGCTCGACAACCTTCAGCCACCAAAATGTCTAAAGAATCTGAGCTTAGATCAATACATGGGTGCAAGGTTTGCAATATGGATGAACAATGTCAATCAGATATTCAATCTAGAGAAAATCAAATTGACAGACTGCTTGGAGTGTGAAACTCTTCCACCTTTTGGGCAACTTCCCTTCCTCAAGTCTCTGTACCTTCATAACATGCCGAAAGTAAAATGGCTCAAAAGTAAATTTAATAGGAATGATAAATACTGTGCCTTTCCATTGCTAGAGGTGTTATATATTTACAATTTAGAAGCATTAGAGGATTGGTTTGAGGTTGGAGTAGCTGCTGAAGATGGATGTTTGTTTCCTTGCTTAATTGAACTGTTTCTACTTGGCTGCCTGAAGTTGAAAGAGTTGCCCTCTTTGCCTTCTAAGCTCAAGAGGTTGGAGAGAGATGGAATTGGGTGGACAACTTTGAATTTTTGTAGCAATTCAAATCCTATTCCCCTTGAATCATTAGGGGTCTTTCACTATCCTAACATTATATCTCTTCCTCTGGCTGATGAAATAAGAAGACTTGCAGCACTAAGATACTTTGTGCAATTCATTAAGTATTATTTAAATTATTGGATGGAAATATAAATATTAATAAAAAAATTCATATCTATCTATCCAACTATTTATTTGAAATTTTCATTTCATATATAAATATCAAAATATAAATAATTTTTAAAACTTATAAATTATATAAAATAGTAATATACAACAACAACAATATCAAGCCTTTATCCCACTACGTGGCGTTAGTTACATGAATCTTTTTTCTTCATTGTGTCCTAGTAAAAGTCAAATTCTTGTTTAAATCAAATAAAGAAATATCATTTCTAATATTTTTTAACCAAGTTTTTTTTAGACTTGCCCCTACCTTTCTTAATATAAGTCAAATCTAATACCTCTACTTTCCTAACCGGGTCATTGGAAGGCTGCTGTTTTATGTGACCAAACCATCTAAGGCGACTCTCTCTAATCTTATCTTCTAATGGAGCTACTCCAACATTTTCACGTATATGCTCGTTTTGTATCCTATCTCTAAGGGTAAAAAAACTCATCCACCTAAGCATCCTCATCTTTGTCACACTTAACTTAGTATTATGCTTCACTTTTAATGGCCAACATTCGACACCATAAAGCATTGCAGGCCTCACCACCATCTTATAGAATTTTCTCTTAAGTTTGAGTGGTGCTTTTCTATCACACAACAACCTCGAAGCATTCATCCACTTCAACCATCCAACTTCAATTCTACTAATAATATCCCCTTCTATTTCACCATCACTCTGAACAATAGACCCAAGATATCTAAAATGAGCACACTTATTAATGACTTGATCAATCAAAGTTACAAACCCCCCATTATGTATTACTACAAAAATTATACTTAATGTATTCGATTTTAGATTTTCTCAAACGAAAACCTTTAGACTCTAAGGTTGACCTTCATAATTCGAGTTTACCTTCAACTCCCTCACTAATCTTATCAAAAAGAATAATATCATCAGTAAAAAGCCAAAATTGGGTTACATCCTCTTACAAATGTCTAATAAGAGCATCCCTGACTAAAACAAAAAAGACAAGGGGTTAAGGCTGATCCTTGATGTAATCCAACTGAAATAAGAAAATACGTGCTCAAATCACCTTGTATTTGAACACAAGTAACAGCTCTTATATTCATATCCATAATAACTTGAATATAAGCTTTATTAACCCCTTTATTTTCTAAAACTCTCCATTGAACCTCTCTTGGAACTTTATCATATGCTTTCACTAAATCAATAAATATCATAAATAAATCCTCATTATTCTCTCTAAACTTCTCCATCAACCCTCTCAATAAATGAATAACCTTCATAGTGGAGCTACCCAACATGAATCCAAATTATTTTTTAGAAACATTAGTATCACGTCGTAACCTATGTTCTGTTGACCTCGTTTCTGTATGAGTTCATCAGGACCTATCCATACTCCCACAAAATGATCTAAGGGTTTTTAATCAAACACTTGTCAACCATCAAGATCCCGAATCAAATTCCTATCTAATTTTCAATTTAATTTTCACTCTAGACTCCTATCTTACCTCTAGTCAAACTTTAATTTGGGCTTCAACCAAGCTTTGATCTTATCTAATCAATCCCAATCATCCAGCTGACTGTGATTGATGTGGATAATCCAAACTTAATTAATCAAACCTAAAATTCATCTCAAATAAAAAATTCCAAGTTAAACCCCAGGGTAAAGAGGCTATATCTTAAAACCCTTTCTAGGTGATTTTTCAAAATGACCAAAATGCCTTTTAAGGGCAAATTTGAACTTTTTCCTAATAATAAACATGGCATAGTCAAACTAAACTTTGAAACCTCTTTTGATGCATCTTAAATGTCATTAGGAGTGCATTGAATATAATAAAAGGCTTTGGTTTGACTTGAATGACCAAGTCAACCATAGTTGAACAAATAACCCATTAAGGGTTTAAATGTAAATTTCAATCCAAATGACTTCACCATAGCATGAAACCACCTCCAATGGCTCTAAAATATCATTTAGAACTCGTTGGACTCAAATCAACTTCATGGTTTGACCAGGTTGACCATGTCAACCATGTTTGATCAAATTAACCCTTAACATGCACTAATGCCAAATTTAACTTTTGAAGCCATTTCAAATCAACTCAACCCTTCAAAATCCTTCAATTGGACACTCCAAACATGTCTAGCCCCCAAGTCAAATTCCCAAGGATTTAACTTGGTCAAACTCCCATGCATGGTCAAAACCCTCACATATTCTCAACACCCATGCAAAATTTAATCCCTTAACTTCAAGCTCCTTGATATAGTTTCCTATAGCTTCTTGAGAGTTTCTTTTAGAGAGAGAAACTCCCATTTTCACTAGAGAGAGAAAATTCTAATTTGCTGCTTGGCAAGTTCATCGGCAATGCCTCCTGCGCCTTCGGCCACCACTCTGGGTGGCCGGATAATGAATAATTCTGTATCTCCATCGACTTGTATCTCCAATTCATGATGATCGAAGCCTTCCATTGGTATTCAAGATGTGTTAATCAAGAATGGGCCGTTGATTATCAAAGAACCTTCTATGGTGTCGGTAATCCTCAGTCCCCCAGTTATTGGTAAGGGGAAACAAATTACAAAGTCTGAGCTTTCCAAAACTCCTCGTCCATTAGGATCATTCAAATTAAATGATTGTGAAGCATCATCTACATCTAGCATGGATTTAATTGTGAACAAATTTGGGAATATTGTGCCAAAATTTATTCTGAATGCAGAGGGAGGTCCTTCAGGTCATAACATTGAAGACGACACTTCAGATGTTCGTGATTTGGTTCAAAAGAAAACTCATAATGCTGTAACTTTGGGTTTTAATGGAGTTGTTTTTCCAAATGTATCAAATGGGGTTAATGCTTGGTTGAAGAAGCCTTATATTAAAATCAACCTTTCAAAAGATGAGTCTTTTCTTACTAATGGCTAGTTAGTGGTAAAGTTGCATAACCCGAATGTGATTGCAAACTTTGAGAGACTTCAATTTGTTGTGGCGGTAAAGGTCTTTGGAAAGGATGATTTTATTAAACTTCAATAGTTTAAGAAAAAGAGAACTTGCAGTGAGAGTAGCAAACCAGGAATTTTATTAAACTTCAAAGCTTAAAATACAAACTTGTGCTCTTATCATCGAAGAGCCTTTTATTTCTAGCCAAACTAAAAATCGGACTTCAAATTAAAATTTTTACATCTGAAAAAGCAGACAAAAGTAAAGCAGGCCAGCACACCTAAGGATAATAATAATAATGGTGGAGATTCTTTGCTCCCTTATCTGAAATGCTTTTTCCACTTTATCAAACATTATGCACCTATCGGTGGGGTCCATTTCTATTATCTTCTAATTTTATGAAGCATTATGCACCTCATGGTGGGGTCCAAGTTTCTATTATTATCTGAAAGCATTATACACCTAATGGTGGGGTCCATTTATTATCATCTGGTGAGGAGAGATGCTTTGTCTTTAGTCTTTATTTGGGAATCTTTTGCCCATTAGATTAGGATTTAGATGGTAAAATAATCATCTTCTTCTAAAAGTGTGCTCTTGCCTGGACGAGTGCTTGGTCCAGCATCTCGTGACTGGGTGCTTAACTGATCCCAGTGCTCAGGTACTTCATCTGATTTTTGTGAAGCTTTATCTGATTCTGAGAAAATTTCTGCAAATTGCTGCTCGTAGGCTTGTTGTAGCCGAATCTTGATTTGCTCCTGAGTTTCATGAGGAAACTTTCGTTGCAGATTTTTGTGCATCTTCTTTAATGAAAATTCTCCCTTTATTGGCAGACTTCTATTTTGATTAAAAAATATATACATTGTTTTGAAAAAGTATTAATTTTTTTGGGAATATTAAATTTTGAAATTTGAAATTGAAGACATCATTATGAACAATATATCACCTCGAAAGACGATAATATTGTTCCCTAATGGGTTCAAATTTTAGAATTCTAATTTTATCCAGATTATAGTAGTCAAACTCAAAGGGAAAATCACATTTGACCCCGGAGGATTAAAATGGAATTTAATCAATTGTTTGACTATTCTAATTTGGATAAAATGATGATTAATTTTATATTCAAAATCAGGATAATAGAATGATATATCTCTCCAAAGAAAGAGGATATCACTTATTATCAATCATTTGGATATAACGATAATGATCGCTGTATTTATTTTTCCCAAAGAGAATTAATTAAATGTTTTGAAAAATTAATTTTGAAAATCAATTCTGGGTTTCTAAATCCCCTACGAGCATAAGCTCTCGTAGTTAATTACATCGTAGGAAATCAAAATTTCCTACGAAAACTCTCGATTAAAATAGCGGTAGAAATTTTATTTAAGATTTTCAAAAAAATCGATATCAAAAGGAGAAAAATGGTAGGAGTTTTCAAATGGGATTGGTTCAATGTTGAACACTTATTTTCAGGAGTCAAAGGAAGAAGGGTAGGAGATGCTTTGAGATTCTGAATTATTTCAGAAACACCTTAGTCTATCTTAAGTGTTTGACTTGAATTTGATTGAAATGGATATTTAATTTGAGTGATCAATTTTATTAGAAATTTGGGATTAAATTCCCGGAGTTTGAGGTCTTATAGCCCGAGCTAGCCTCAGAACCTAAGTCTAAGTTGGGTACTAAAAAGTGACCCGAACCTAGCTAATACAGTGCAAATCTGGTCTTACTCCGGCCTGGATTGGGGAGCCAGCTAACCACCTAATCGATTTAAAATAAATGAATCCGGTTTTTTATGAAAGAGTGGTAGGGACATTTTATTTAAAGTTTTGGAGAGTTGGGGCCGACATCTAGAAATTTTTCTAATTGGCCCATTTGACTTATGCTGGGTGCAAAATGCTAAGAACTAATGCAATTAAAATTTTAACTCTTTTAAATATGTTTCTAATGCAATGCGTGCTGGTTAACAACTCCAAATCAAATATGCTTAAAAGTTAAAAACAGGCTTAGAAAATAATTTTTTAGAAGACTGGACTTCCCCAGGTCCGGCACCTCGTCCTCATAGGTCAGACTATCCGGACTCTACCCGCAGGCAGGGAAGGGTCTAAAGCAAGGAGAGAAGAAGTGAAAAAATATGCATGCGAACCCTGGGGTCGATCCCCGGCTAATTCCCTAAGTTTGTTATCTTTCTATGTTGTTCAGACTCGCTAAAATCTTAAACTTTAAAATTATGAGTATAAAAATTTTCACACCCTCACGAGTCTCACGAGTCCAGGCAATAACAAAAGCGGCACACAAACGCCAAAAAACAACAAAAAGCAGGTAATTTTATACGCAATCACATCAACATCAATCAAATTAACTAAATTAATATTCAAAAGTCCATAGGCAAAGTTGTTTAGTTATAAACAAGGGTCTGCAAAAAAATAAAGTGGCGGGCACACTGCTCAACAACCGGTTTTCTAATCCTTAAGGCTCAAGTGACTTTGAGAATGGGTCTTATCATCATCCACTTCTTTGTCTTCTTGTGAACTATTGATCCGTCGGTTAAAAGGATATCCAAATGAAAAGAAAACTCCTTCTGAATGGGGTGTTATCTTTTCTCTTTGGATTTCTCAGAGTTTATCCAAATTTGAAGTTCCAAATGGATAGAGACTCCCCCTTAGGGATGTCCTTCCTCTTTGGATTCCAAATTGGATGCTTTAAAATCCCATTCTCAAGGTACTTAAAGTACAACTAAATCAATCAAATTTACATTACATCAAATAAGAAATCTAAACTCGATCCTGCAGGGTTTATCCTAATAATCAACAATATATTATAATCCCAAGCAGTTAATATTCAATCTCAAGCAATTAATATTTGAAATTTAAATGCTTATCACAACACAGAGTACAAAAAAGTAAGATAAACAAACACATCAATTCTAAGCTAGCACCAGCATGCAATGAAAGCTCGAAAACCCGGCACACAGCGAAAAGTAAAACCCGCTATCCCTAAAACTAGAGTTGGTTGTCCTAGCAAACCATATAAAGTGTGTGAGGTAGGCCGTGTGTTTGGATATGTCCTATGGAGGGCAATTTGTTAAAGTTGTTTGAAGTTCTGGTTGGTGAAAGGCTCGGGGAAAGATTAAATTTGAGTTCAAATATTAATGATTTAAGATTGATTTTAACTGTTGGTTGATTGCTAATTTTAAGGTTGAATAAACATTTCTGGAGTTTTAGAGTGATTTTCGAGTTTTGGGAATCTTCTGATTATTCTAATCATTTAATCAAGGGGTCAAAATTAACTTTTTAATTATGAGTTTGTTTTTCTTAGATAATTTAATATTTTATTAAAATACTAGACCTTAATACGATCAGTTAGACTGTAAGTACGCTGAAATTGGATTTTTCTACAATTAGTTATGAAGGTTCGAAGATTTGACCTAGGTTTGACCAATTTGTTGACTTTTTGTACTTAATGATTATCTGGAATTTTAATATTTTTATTAATTACTAGACATTATTATGAGTTTAATGCAAGTGAGTTTGGTCAATTTGGAGTTTTCTAGAGTTAGTTATGATTTTTCAAAGTTTGATATATTTATTGAATTTATAAAATTGTTTAATTAGAAGGGTTTTCTTGATTTTGCTCCAAATGAATTCCAAACTCCTTGAAATCAACTCCAAAGGTCAGGAATGACCCAAGAAGAGATTATCAAGTGTTTGGGAATTTTTTGGAATTTTTAAATATTATTAATTATTTATTTTAATTAAATATTGGTTTTCAATTAAAATTAAACTAAGGTTTGATTTGATGTCTGATCAAGGGGGTTTTAATTTTCATTGATTAAGGATATGATTCTAGTCAGTTATAGGTCTTGTTTGAATTTTTTGGATTTAAATTGATTTATTGTAATTTTTTGAAATTTTAACGTCCTTAATGAGGCTGATTTTAATTTGCTTAATTTTCTAAGTTAATGACCTCCAAATTGGATGAAATTTGAACCTAAGATGTAAAATGTCACTATGTTTATTGTGCTTAAGTTTCATCCTTAGTGGATGTGTGTACAATGCCCTAGAAATTTTCTACAATTTCTAGACATTTTCTTAAATATTTTCCCTAGGTGTCTCTACTGTTTAAATTGGTTCGAAATTTGGTGTGTCTAACCCTGGCATATATGAATCCACATCACAGCAATTTCACAGCAAAACATTGATAACCTAAAGAGTTATGAATTTTCAAAATTTAGGGTCCAAAATGTATCCTTTAGCTTGCAAATTCACATCATAGAAATCCATTGGGTATCTGACCCTAGAAAAAACAGTAAACATGACTAAGATACCCAATAATCTTCCACCAAAAGTTGTACTTCATTTGAGCACTGTATTGTGAGAAAATTGCAAAAAACATAATTCAAACAAATGCACATAACTCACAATACAGAGGTTAAATAAACTTGATTTTAATTTTAATAAATACTACATAGTATTATCTTTCCAACGAGCCCAAGAACGTCCAATTTGGTGAAAAATTCGATTTTCTATGAATTTTGGAAGATTTGGGCAAATTTTTAATTATTTTTTACCCTTTTTGGTCAAATTGACCGCCGTCGCCAATCATTGGCGCCGGATCGGCGGCGCTCAATGGCAGCGCTCCACGTGGCGGGCTGGGGCCCGCCACTTAACCACGTCGGACGGCCCATCCGGCCTTCTGATCAACCGCTTGATAAATGGACGGTCAGATGGCTGCCACGTGTCCAATCCGAATAACGGAAGAACCCGGGTTCGAATCCAGGGGATGAGAGCATGCGAAAGAGGCCACGTGGCCATTTCTGGGCCGTCCGATCGCACTAAAGGCGCGATCAGACGGCTCTGGTTGAACCAGAATTGGAAATCTTCAAATGCCCATAACTTTCAAAATACTTAACAAAATTGGATGAAATTTGAACTATAGCTAGAGGGCAACATAATCTAACAATGCCTGAAGTTTGGTTTCTCCATGAATTGTAGATTTGCTACAGTTTCAAATTTAAATTTAAACTTAAAATGGGCATAACGTACAATCCAACCGTCAGATTTTCAACTTCTTAGAATTTTTGGAAAGTTGCTAAGATCCTCTTCAACGTTGTAGAAGACCTCAGGATCTGGATCTAGCTGGATTTGAAGTTATGCGTGAATAACATGATTCTCGCTTTAGATTTCTCTCTCTTCACCAAACAAGGCTTTGGAGGCTAGATTTTTGTGGGGGAAGGCTTGGAAAAGTTAGGGAAAGGCTTGGAGAAGGGTTTTTGAGGGTTTTGATGGCTGGGATAGCTGTTGGATGAGAGAGGGCTTAAGGTTCTTTTTTTTAAATTGAAAGTCATTAGGATATTTTCCTATTCAAGCCACATAAGTACATTTGGATGGCTGGGATTAACTGCATGAGCTCCTAGATGGTTGCCAAGTGCCCCTAGGAGTTGGTGGGATCAAGGGATCAAAGGACAAAAGGACATGTAAGGTGGAAAGGTGCTTTGAACTCCTAATTTGGGCATGAAAACAATGGGGGCTGTTTGATTTAGATCTAAGGGCTGGAATAAGATTTAGGAATGTTCTAGAGTCTCTCCAAACAGCTGGATAGGTTTGGATTAGAGGGGATTACATTTAAGGAGCCATTTGACCACCTTTGACCATTCCCCACACCTTGAATGCTTGTGTTGACTGGTTTGACCAGTCAACAATGCTGAGGTGGCAGCCAAGGACAGTTGAGGAGTTTATTAAAATACCTTGAAGAGGGTTTGATGAGATTTGAATGTATGTGAAGTTTGATTCAAAGTAAAAGAGCTTAAGGGTTGATTTGGTCAACCTAGGTTGACTGGGTCAATCAGGTTGACCCAAAGTGTAGGTCTAGGCTGGATAGGTTTTAAACAAAATTTAGAGTCTGGTAGAGGTGATTTCAGGGATTAAATAAGCCATTTGGATCAAATGAGCCTATTTGGGCCTTTAATGGGCTTTGAGTCAAAATTGGTTGACTTGGTCAACCAAGTGGGTCTAGGATCTGGAAATGGGTTCAATCAATTTGAAATGATACTTAGAGTCTACTGGATATGGTCTCAGGGTTTGTATGGTTTGATTTGACTAAATGGGCTTTATTGGGCCCATTAAGGGTCATTTGGGTCAATCTTGGTTGATCTGGTCAACCAGGTTGACCCAAGGGCTCGAATCAGGCTCAATAAGTTTGAAATGACATTTGAAAATCAATAGAAATGATTTTATGGCTTAGATAGGTCGTTTGAGTCAAAACACCTGTTTGGACCCTTAAAGGGCCTCTTAGGTCAACTCAGTTGACTTGGTCAACAAAGTTGACCCAGGACCTAAGAATGGGTCCGATAGGTTTGGTTTGATATTTAAAATTTGCTGGAGGTGGTTGCATTTAATTTGGAGGTCGTTCGGTCTGAAATAACATTTAAATTCCTCAGGGGTATTTTGGTAATTTTAACCCCTGGTTAACTGGGGGTTGAAATAAATCTACCAAAGTGCAGTTTAATATTCAATGGGTCATAATTAAGGGTTTGGAAGTGATTAGAGGCTTTGGAGAAAGCTCCAAGGTCAAAATCTTCTTAATGGCAAGTCTAGTGGCATGGGCTGTAAATATCTGAAGGTTTTACAGACTTTGGATTTTGATTTAGATTATGGGGTTAGAGACCTCAGAATGAGCTGAAATTTGGAGGGTAGATTCTATAGACATGTCCCATCAGTATACAACTAACAGACCCAGAATCAGAGGTCATTAGGTTGGGTTTCAAAGTGTTTGAAAATTCATTGGAAAAGGCCTTTAGGACAAGACTTCTGGACTTTTGATTTGAGTCTGGATTTTAGATTTAGTCTAGATTTTGAGTTTGATCGATTAAGTTTGAGTATCCAAATCATCTATAATCATTTGGGTGATCATTAATGACTGGATAGGATCAGAGATAACTTACAGGTAGGATCAATATCTGAACTGGAGTCTGAGTTATGAACTGGGTTGGATTTTAGATTTTCATTCAGGCTTGAATTGAATTTAGATATGGATTGACTTGGGATCAGGATTGATCTGGAATCTGGATGGATCCTTAATGACCTAATACAAAAATGAGGTCAGCAGCTTCTTGTCTTGAGGAGGTTATTTTGAATAACCTTATCTACTTGCTTAATTTTATCGACAATTAAGATGGAGGACCACCATTTAATTAAAAAATTACGTACTAAGAATTTTATATTGGGGATTCTATCTTGGTTGATTTCTATATTCCAAGTCCATATCCATGGCAGTTGACCTTGAGCAAAGAAGAAGAACTCGCTCATGCCGTCGACAATGTAATCTGATTTGATTTTTTGATGATGGGGAGAAGTGTCTACCCATTATGTATATTTGCTCAGAATCTCTGGAAGAAGAATTGTGATCGTGGCACCCTTTTGCTCCCACCATTTAAAAAACCAATTAGGAATTAGATTTTCTAAAATTTCTGGATTAAGGAGGAACATCCATGTTTGACTTTTGTTAGAATTAATCACATAGAAAGCCTTATGCATAGCCTGAACTTAAGTCCATTAATTGAATAAATATCGTTTGGGTGGATCGCCTGGAACTTTTGCGTAGTCCATAGCTTGAGTTTGAAAAGGAGTAATACCCCAATCTTTTGGATGAAGAATTTGTAAAAGATTGGCACGGCTATAAGCGATTTGATGGTGGTCATCATAATTATGCTTAATTGTGATACATTTTAGATGTAGTAGGATAGCTTCGTAAAATTCTCGATCATAATATGAATCTTGAACAATAGGATTATCTGCAAGATATTTACGGAATAAAGTCCATGGATTAATGATGTCATACTCTTCAATGTTGAGTTCAATGAGAGACTCAACAGCTGGTTTGAGAATTGGTTCAAAAATTTTGGAAGATGGTTCAGCCAATATATTAGGCTTGGAGATAGGCACCTGGTGGTGCCGTTTGAGGAGCCTCTGATTCTTGAGGTCCATAGAGAAATGTCTGTAGTGGGATCATTTGCGGAGGGCCCTGGCCTCGTCCGCGAAAAGAATTATTAGTACGACCTCGGGGAGCACCTCGAGGCCATCCTCTTCCTCTAAGAGTCATTGACTCCTTTTGGTGAGGGGTGCGCCACCCCTGATCTGTCATGCAAAGAACCCTGCAAATATTCATGAGTTAAGAAATCAAGAAGGCTATTAGAAGAGCCTTTAATATATTCAATTGTAAATTCAAAAATAGATAATTGCGCTTGCCAAGTAGCAAATATTTGCTTAGATGCTAGATTTTTAACATCATTTTCTAAAATATATTTTGCTGAACTACAATCAATACGTAACAAAAAGGATTGATTTAATAAATCATCCTGAAATTTAAAGATAGTTTTTACTATGGCTAACATCTCTTTTTTAATAGTCGAGTATTTGCTTTGAGTTGGGTTCCATAGCCCTGAAGTAAAACAAACTAATTGTTCGGAACTGGTAGTTGGGTGGCGTTGTTTGAGGATACCACCATAACCTAAATTGGAGGCGTCTGTTTTGATGATTTTAAAATAGATTGGATTAGCCAGATTTATGCAAGGTAAATTTCTTACTCGTTGCTTAATAAGCTGGATCGCTTGGTACATTCTTCAGTCCATGGTATAGGATTTTTTCGAAGCCGTTTATAAAGTGGTGTAGCATCAATTTCCATATTTTTATTAAATTCAGAGACATAATTAAGAGCTCCAAAAAATCTTTGGAGCTGCTGTTTATCTAAAATTTTATCAGAGAATTTATCTGTAAATTCAATACTTCTATTGATGGGAATAATAGTGTTATTTTTTATTAAATGTCCAAGGAATCGTATTTCTGTTTGGAAAATTTTCATTTTGGGTTCAGAAATAACTAACCCATTTGTTTGAGCTAACCATTTAAAGGTTTTGAGATGTTTGAAATGTTCATCAATAGTTTTTGAATAAATGAGAACATCGTCTATATAAACTATAATTTATGAAGTATATTGGTTTAATATTTCATTCATTATTTTTTGAAATTCTGATGGAGCATTTTTTAAGCCAAATGGCATAACATTCCATTCATATTGGCCAAATGGGATGGTATAGGCAGTCTTATAGCGATCATTCTCAGCTATTTGAATTTGCCAATATCCGGATTTAAGATCGAATTTAGAGAAAATTTTGGCTTCTAATAATCGATTTAATAAATCGCGCTTGTTAGGAATTGGATAGCGTATCCATTTTAAAACCTTATTAAGAGGTTTATAATTAATAACAAGTCAAGGTTTTCCTCGCTCCTTTTCAGCAGCATTCATAACATAAAATGCTGTACAGCTCTATGGTGAGCTAGATTTACGAATTAAATTTTTATTTAGTAATTCTAAGATTTCATTTTGACATAATTGAAGATATTCTTTATTCATCTGAGAAGGTCGTGCCTTAGTAGGAATATTGTTTTCATCAAAGTTTTTGATGTAGGGGAGAGTAACACTGTGTTTTCCTATTCCAAAAACTAATTGGATTTTTTCCACAAACTTGGGATTTAAGATCATTTTCTGTTAGTGAAATGTTTTGTTGTATAAACGGCTATTGCAATTTAATAGCCAATTCCTTTGATTGAATTTCCTCAGCTAAGGAATTAATATGTAATTATTTTCCTTTAAATTTGTTTATTTCATTCAAAATAATTTCTTTTAGATCAGTAATAAATTAAAATTTGATTGGAGGGTTACAACAGAAGGATGTAATCCCCTCAAGATCCGTTTGAATGGGCATGATTTTAAATAGAAATGGAGTGTCTAGAATAATATGTTGAGAAAGGTTTTTAACTAATAGAAAAGGAGTTTGAATACAGTATTGTTGTTGATATACTGCTACTTGAGATAATTTATATTTGATTTGCATTCTATTTCCACTAGCCGATGTTAATCGCTGAGTGATTTTTTCAAAATATTTGGAAGGAATTAGTCCTTCTTGGACGCAATTCATATCTGCTCCACTATCTACAAGAGCAGTTAAATTCTTAAGAACTAAAGATTTTTGTATTACTAAGGTGATGGTTATAAACCATTTATGAATAATAGCCTTTTGTAGAGAATTAATAAGGGTATTATTCTCATAATTTTGAGATGTTGATGCCTCTTCTGGACCAGGTTGATCTAGAAGTTGTTCTAATTCTAAATTGGTTATCCTACTGGATAAATTATCTTGTTCAGTTTTAATATTCTGAATTTCATGTTTTAAGTTTTTTAGTTCTATTTCTAATTCAACTAAAGAAGTTAAATGTTCTGATTTATCAGAAGATTTAAATCTATCAAGAACTTCTTTCATAGAATAGTGAGGGAATTTTTTGATTTTTGATAGAGGTGTTTCTTCAGAAGTTCCTAATATTTTTAATAATTTGTTGTCTAGATTCGGTATCTTGGATTGTCCCTAGGAGTTGAATAAGCTGGCCCTTTTGTTCAACAGCTAGAATAAATAAGCCTGATTTTTCAATGATGGCTTTATAATAATCATTACTATTGCAATTATTACAGCATTTAGATGAAGATTATGATTCGGAATCTTCCATTTCAATTGTTGTTTCAGGTTCAGATCCGGATTCTGATTCAAACTGATCTGAATTTAGAAGTATTTTCACGAGAAGATTTTTAGTATCAATATCTAGATTAAGTTCACTAATTTTCTTTTGCATAGGACATTTATTTGAATAATGTCCTATTTTGCCACATTTAAAACAGTTGATGGTTTTATTAGATTATTTTTCTCGAGATTTATAATAATTATCTTTTCATTTTCTTTTGGGAAATTTCTTTGAATGAGAAGTAGATATTTTTTCTTTGAAGTTATGACATTTTTTAACAAGATTACGTTCCCTTTGAGTTAAGGGACCGGGGCATGCGAATTGTTCGCAGAAAGCTCCTAATTGCTTTCGATTAGCTAATCTTTCTCTTTTCAGTTGTTGATTCATTCTAATGTCGTTACATAAAGTAATACCAACTTTTATGCATTCACTGATAATACGACCATACGTATATTGTTCAAAGATTAATTGCCCATTTGGATTTCTTAATTTATCCTTAAGCTTAGTGGCAAAGGATACAAGAAGTCCTTCAAGGAATTTTTCTTTCCAATAATTTGAACTAGCATCGAATAAATTCATGACTCTAGTTATAAAGACATCTTTATACCATCGAAAATGTGATAAGGATGGACATTTTAATTTTTGTAAAAGAGAACTCATCTGTTCTCGATTATCGGTCATATATCCTAGAAAGTGTTCAAGGATATTATGGATTAAGGTATAAACAGCTTCATCATTTGGTTTTTCAGGATCTAAAAGATTCTTATCACTTTGCAGATCATTCTTTTCTATTTGATTTAGATAATTATCCCACCATCCCTTAAGAATTCCGGTGAAACCATTTACTATAATTTGAACTACTTCCCAAGGTTTATTTCATTTACTCTGTGCTACAGTAGCATAGATAAGCATTCGATGAACAGTTTTATGGATTTGATGTCCGAGAGACCATCAAAATTCCATTCATATAATTGTCTAGGATCGTAAGAGATTTGTTCATTAAGGTCTTCTTCATATAGAAGATTCAAAGGAGTTGGTCGATTGTAATAATATTTTCCTAAAGATTTTTTAGGATATTTTAATTTGTTTATAGACAATTGTATATCTTGACTTGGATTTATATTTGAAGAATGGAATTGTTCTTCAAGCTTAGTAATATCATAGTCACTTGTAGAAGATTCAGTTGTTTCTTCTTTAATATTAGTGGTTATTTCTTCTTCTAATATAGTAATCTTTTGAGATTTAATTTGTTTTATTACCTCAGAAATATTGAGATCTTCATCTAATTTCATTTTTATTGGAGGTGGAAGCTTAATAGTTGGCCTAGTAACTATCGTAGAATTGGTAGAACTTTTATCAGATATTTGTTCAACCTTTTCCTTTAACAAATCTAATTTTTGGTCAAAATTTTCTAAATGAGAAGTAATTGTTTGTAAAGTGCTATTAGTAAAAATAAGTTGTTTTATTATAATAGAAAATTCTCTAATAGCCTGAGGATCGAAAGAAATATTTCCAAATGGAGTCATACTAATTTCAGGTTTTGATGGTTTGACCTTTCATCATTCTAATATTAGATGTTATTTTATTAACAAACCAATTTGCAAATGAAATAGAGGCTTTTCCCTTTCTATTAAGGGTTTCTAGATCTAAAAAGTATTCATCCAAAAATTTGATTCGTTCTTCTTCTGAGAATATTTTTCGATACCAGTTTCAAAATGATTCAAATTTTGGTAGCATATAATGACGGGTTACCGTCTCTCTCAAAGTGGTATTTTGTCCGTACATTAAAATTGCATTTCAGAAGGAGTTGGGGAGTTAATTTCTGAATTTCCTCTGATTGGATGAAATATTTTATTTTTATTGAGAGTTAATCCAGGACTAAAGGATATCTCAGATTCATCAGATTTAGATGTTCTAATTTCTTCTGAAGTTAAAGGAATAGATATCCTAGGAAGTTGGATTGATCTTCTTGGATTAAATCGGACTTCGATATCTCCATCGGCAGATTGCAAAATTTGATCAATGTCTTGATTTATTACTGGTTGAGGGTTAATAACTTGAGGTAGGATCCATTGTTCTAGAAATGTTACTTCATTCCAATGAATTACCCTATTTGTAGCTATATTTGAAGCTAAAAGATTTGTTTCGATTAAGGTGGTTCTACTATTTGGTTGAACTACCTTTTTTACCCTAGGACTTAAGGTATTTATTACCTTAAAATGGATTCGATAGATTAAAGTTATTGTTTCGGATCCAGGTAGAAAATCATAACCATGGAGTTGGAGATGTAATTTAAGTGCTTCAAATAGATGCACGTCTGTTAATGACAGACTAAGATTTGGGAAGGTGTTAAAGTAAACCGGTCCATGACAGAGATTGGTTTCCATAACTCCCGTTAGTGATTGTGCCCAATTGAGGCATCTTCCATCTCTTAAACAGGTAAGGATGGATGCATTAAGTCCTCTTAATGTTAGAGGCTTAAAGGCTATTTGTATTAAACCTATATGCAGATATTTGTAATCTTGCATATATGTTCTAAGATCATCATATGATAACAGAGAGATAGTTTTCTCTATGGAGTCAATAGTTATTGATTGTTCTACCATTTTTATAGTAGTTTTACCTTTGAAATAAAAGGTGCCTATTTGGTAAATAAGATTTTTGTCTACCTTTGGTAGAGACCATTTATTTAAATCCTCTTCATTAAGAGGGTATTCAATTAATTCAGCATTTTTTAAGTTTCTAAAAGAGGGTATTTTCTCTTTTTGGAGAATAGAAGAAGGTGATGATGATGCTGCCATGATAAAAAAAAAAATTGATAAGTTTGCATTTTACTGAAAATGAAAGAGGCAATTTAGAACAATCCTTCAAGATAAAATACTGTAGTTGTTGCGGATCTATGGTTTATGATTTTTATGATAACAAACATTCCTTATTTCTTTACGATTGCCTTATCTGCTAACGTTTCAGGTTCACACGATCAGACTACAATTTGGAACCAGCTCAAGATTGGGTAGACTAGGTCTGAGTCAGTTTGTAATCTTTTTCTTTTCTTGAGTCTGTTGTATTTGATGTGGGACCTATTGATTTGTAACTTGGAAGATTTTCTGTTATTCTCTAAAAGATTTCTATTTTTGGTAATATCGGCCGGGATAATATTTATATCGGCCTGGATGATATGTCCAACATCAAAAACCTTAATTAGAGCATCCTCATTAAGGCAGCCATCATAAACATATCGGTCTGGATGATACTTGTATCGGCTAAGACGATATTCTCAATTCAAAAAGAATAAGCCGCCATAATTAGTTTATATATTCTTTATTTTAGGAAATAAGCCAGGATGATATTTATATCGTCCCGGACGATCTAACTCAATCATACCTAAATTGATATGGTATTATTTGGAAATCATTAATGGTTGATTGATACGATCACATCGTCCGAGACGATCTTATGATCGACCAGGATGATGGCCTGGACAATTGACTTCAGCCTGCACCAAATCAGAGCGATGATCAGGATATTTAAAATCAGTTTTAAACTAATCGTCCAGGACGATCATGAGATCGGCCAGGATGATATAACCAATTTTCTTCTGATCGTCCCAAATCATCCAAGGCCGTTGAGCTGAATTTGAACTAATCGGCCAGGACGATATGCCTATCGTCCTGGACGATAATGTCGGCAACTTGCATTAATGAGCTCGTTTTGAGAGCTTCTTTTTAAGCTATGGTAAGGCACTTTGTAAGTTTCTTTGTCAGCCATTGTAGCTTTGTTCTTGTGGGAGAAACTTGAAGAGAGAGCTTGAAAGGGAGAGAGGAAAGGGTGGAGTTTTAGAGGGAGAAGATCCTGTGAGGGGGGGAACTCAAGGGAATGTGGAGGGGATTCCACACGGTTGCTCCGGCGAACTCGCACCTTAGTACCATCGGATTCAAGGCTTGTCTCGAGGTAAGTTAACAGATTCAACCAAGGAAGAATATCTTCTTTTGGTGTCAAAGGACCCGGCGACTCCGCCGCACCGGGGAAGGTGGAAGTGATTTTGTAAGAGCTTCTCCGCCTAGCTGTGGGGGATAAAGGAGAGACACTTTTTTTTAGTGCAATACTTGGAGGGTGCCTCCAAGGAGTGGATGTAGGTCAAGGTTTTGACCGAACCACTATAAATCTAGTTGTGTTCTTTTCTTATTATCGCTTCCGCTATTTATTCTTCCGCACTTTATTTGTGGGTGATTTTGGTTGGAGTTTTATCTTTGGTTTTAAAAGTTTTCCAATTCACCTCTATCTTGGTTAGCTTGGGCCAGTTCTATAGGGCTTAACATCCCTAACGAACTTTCAAGTGGTATCAGAGCAAATTTTCATAAAATAAGTTTTTAAAAGCTTTTGAATTTTGATCCATAGCTAATTTTTCAAATCATAATGTTGAGAAAGGATATTCAATCACCAGACCTCCTTTATTTGAAAATATGTCATTTATTTTTGGAAAACTCGCATGTCTATTTTCTTGCAATCAATTGATTTTTGCATGTGGCATATGATTTAACTTGTTATTCATCACCGTCACGAATTGTTAATGGAGTTTAAATTGTATTCCTTTTAGTCAATGGAACAAGGGAAGAACAACTTAATGCTCAATTTAAATGTAAAGTCTTTAAATTACTTTTTTCTGTGCTTTAAATTCTGATTGACTTTAATCTTAGTAATCCATGTGCACTAACCGTAAGGGAAGTTTGGGATAAATTGCACACCAATATACGAAAGGCACTAGTGAAATCGAGCAATCCAAGTTGAATTTTTAATGCATGATTTTGAATTAATTTTCTATGAACATTTTGAAACGATCTTAGACATGTATACCAAATTCATTCAAATTGTAAACTCATTACATGCTTTAGGAAAAGATTTTTCAAATTTTGAAAAAGTCAATAAAATTCTTTGTTGTTTACTTGTAAAATTTGATGCCAAAGTTGTTGCTATTTGTGAATCAAAAGATTTGAATGATTATTCTATTGATAATTTTTGATTGGCTCACTCATTGCCTACGAGAAAAGTTTGGGTCAAAGATTTTTGGATGCAGGTGAAACTATTGTTCTAAAAGCTGGAGATACAGAAAGAGATAGCATAGTTGGTGACGAAGGAAATGACGTTTCAAGAAAATCACAAAGCTCACCTAAGTATAAGTAAAAGTGGAAAAAGGTTAAAAAGGTATGGATGTCCATATTTTTTCTAACGTTATTTGCTTGGAGCATATGAAAAATCAGAGCCCTAATTTAAGAATTCTTCCTACGAAAGAAAAGGGCAATGCGAAGCAAAATTTTAACTGGGAAAATAATGAAAGGCAAAAAATCTCATGGGCAGATCTTGTTTCTGCATCATCAGACTAGGAGAGAGATAATGGTTAAAACCTTTCGTGTTTTTGTTTTTATTTTTATTTTGTGTTTTTGTTTTATTTATTCTTTGAAATTTTTGTTTTCGTGAAGGTTTTTCTCTGATCAACACACACATTCACTTTTCTAAAAATGAGAAATCTACTTCTTATTTTTTTCTTGAAATCTTTTGGTAAGTTGTGTTTGACTTCTTAAAATAGTCAGAGGAAGGGAACTCATGATTTTGTTTCTCTTTCTCTCTTCTTAAAGAGGTTATTTACTTTTGATTCAAAATCTTCATCATATTTTAAATTGGATTTTGAAACTAATTTTTTTTATCTCCCTACATTTTTTCTATTGCATGGGAATCTTTTGCAAGATTGTTGAATCCGCCATAAAATTTTCTTAATCAAGTTGTTCGTGTTGTCAAAAATTTGGGTTTACTTTGGTTTTGAAAATATAAGAAAGAAAGCATATTTTTTGAAAATAATTAAAAAAAGTGGCCAATGATGTCAAACCAAAAGATGCGTAATGATGCCAAATTAAGAAAAAAATACACAAAGTGTATTAAAATCAAAAAGATGCTCAAAGAGCCATTCAAGTGATAAAGGGCAATAAAATGAGCCCACAAAAAAATATGCTTATTTTTCTTATACTACTAAAAACTTAAGAAAATCCTTGATATGTTCGAACTTGTGCTTGAAAATCTTGGTTTCTGATTCAGTAATTCGTGCATGTGATCTTCTATTAGATATGTTTTATGAAAAGGAGTTTTGAGAAATTAATGTTTCTTTTCCAATTTATTCCTTGATTTGGATATTTGATTAAAAAGTTTTTGAGCCTTTAAAAAGAACTTGAGTTGGGATTATCAAACTCTGAATTTTCCTAACCTTTTCTGGGCTAGTGCGTTGTCAATCTTATTCTATTAAGTTTTTGATTAAAACCAAGAGTTAACTTTCTCATTTTTAAGAAATATTTGTTTTTTTACTAGATCAGGAAATGTTTTTGTCTTTTGGTAGTTTTGATTTTGTTTGTGCTTCCTCTCTTTTTGATAACGTCAAAGGGGGAGAACGTATTGTTGAATTTTTGTACTGTGTATCGTGGTTGTATCTTATTTTTCAAAAAATTTAAAACAACAAAAATATTTTTATCTCCCCTATTTTTAAAAGTGTTATTCTAGTAAGGGGGAGATTAAGAGAAAATTATTCTGTTTTGAAAATTCAAATTGAAATTGTTTGT
>NW_021318614.1:139420-185605 GCF_001605985.2 Dendrobium catenatum | reverse complement strand
TATATATAAATCTTTTGGTCTCTTTAAAATATAATCTATTATATAAATCATTAAAAGCAAAAATATTTGCATCGCATATTGCTTTCTTAGACATGCACCTTATGAGCATCTTTATATCTTTCTCAATTTTTAGATTTTTACATCTAAATCAATTATTATAACAAAGCTGTTTATTTTTAATATTTCATTGCACATTTTAATTCCACTACCAACTATTTTTATTATCACGAGCTTTTCCTTTTGAAACTTCAAGGACATTATTTGCAACATTCTTAATATTACTAGTTACTTTTTCCTGCATAACATTCACTTTCTCATACATTGACAAAATTTTAATATCTTGAATCATATTATCAACAAAATTTTTTTGGATGTTCTTTAAATACCTCCATCTAATTTTAGAACAAAATTTTATTATATTTTTTATATTTTGTCCCTTCATCTTAAATTCCAAAATAAATAAGTGTTGTTGAGCACATAAACTTTCACTCGGAATAACTTAACAATCTTCACAATCTAAATGATTTATGTTTTTATAAGAAAATAATCAATCTAAGATTTATTATATACATTCTTATAAGTGATGAGATATTCTTCTCTTCTCTTTAATAAGAAATTATCAATTACAGAATCATATGCTAAAGAAAAATCTAATATAGTCTTACAACCTTCATTAGTCATTCCAATCCCATAGCTACTATGAATGCTTTTAAAATTCTTTACCTCTCTATCAACATGTCCATTTAAATCTCAATAAAATTTATTTTTTCAAGAGGTATCTTTTGAATTAATTCTTCTAAGTTATTTAAAAATTTTAATTTTAAGCATATATCAAAACCTACTTGAAGAGTAAAAGCACTTATAATATTAATAATTTTAGCATCAATAATAATCTTCAAAACTATAATTTATCTCGAATTCTATCATTTTTTATAATATTATCCTTCAAACTATTATCTATAATCACACATACATCATTTCTAATATGAGTTATACTAAAATACCAAAGTTTAAAACCAAAACTATCAATCTCCTTGGCCTTCTGTGGGCTCCAAAAATTTGGCCCCGACCTCCGCTCGTTGTGTTTTTTTTGGATGAGTTTTAACAGATCAAGATACGAGATAAATTTTGGAAGGTAGATGAATTTATAGATAAGACACTACCACAATATTTCTCCTTCATTTTGTGAGGATTTTATGATTTGAGTTCTGGTTTCATATAGGCGCAAGCCCCTATAGTAATTACCCCTCACGGTAACGAGAGGGAGCTTTCGATTAAGGTTAGTCTTCGATCAGATATGTAGAGATACAAAATATCTGGCTTATAGTAGTAAAAATTGGCATGGTGTTGGAAGTTTGAAGATTTGATATTTAAAAATTTAAAATTTTAGCATTTTGCACTAAAAGTGGATGGTGGGGGAATGGATGATGGATCCGATCAAGATCCCATGGTTCCATTGTCCCAGGCCATCATGGTCCCTGGTCTAATTAGTCATAGGAGGTAGTCGACCCAACCTGATAGAAGGATCCTTGCCGGTAGCCATGGGTTGCTTCGTCCAAGGGGACCTTATAGATCTAGGGTGAATGTTTGTCTAAGGGGACAAGTTTGAATTCAAGTTAATAGAGGGCTTTGTGCCATTGATTATATCCTATTGATTCATGTCTCAAGGATTTGATGCCATTAAGGAGAGTATTGACTCTGGCCATAATAACTATTTCGTTGTTCCATTTGGCGACAAAATCACTTGATTAAGAGGGTCCCAGGTCATAACTGTTTATCCTGCAATGCCATTTGGCGGTAAAATTGCCTGTCAGAGGACACATACCATGTCCTTATTGGCATGAGATTATTTAAGAATAGATCCTAGTGATATTTTTGACTAGGCATTAGCTCTATATAAGCTGAAGTAAATTTTAATATTTTTCACCCCGACAAACTATTATAGAGGGTGTATGAATTTTACTTTAAGTGGTTTATTATTGGATTTTCATTTTAAATTTGGGTTTTTTGGAATTTTTTGATGCTTTGAATTTTGTGGATATTTGGGTGAAGCTTGGGATGCATTTGGATAATTGGAATTAACCCCTCGTATTGAGATTTTTGTTTAACACGGCCATCATCAGGGTGTTTAGGGTAACTTCCATTTCATTGATTAGACCTTATCAACTCTGTCAATTTACTAACAGAGGATTGGCTACCTTTATTAGTGAATTCTCATTGTTATAGGCCTGAAGGCCTGATATGAATGTATTAAGATAAATATATCGATTTCCACAACTTTATATTTATTTGATGGTTTGAATCTTATTGACTCCTATTGATCCCCATAGAAGGATCGGGTTCAAACTGGAATTCACTTATTAACCCGCGTGACATTCCTAGACGTCACGTGTGTACTTATAACACGTTTGTAAGGGCCCATGCGAGTTTTGTGATTGCACTTACCCTTTTCGTGTACTTATATGTATACAAATTAAGGTGCATATGCAAGGGTACTTTAAAAATTTATGTTCAAATAAAATTATATCTTATATTAAACCAAAGCTATAAAGAATTTACTAAACCAAAGAAGCATAAAATATTCCAAGCCTATGATTAAAAGGGCATATGGAACTCGCTTGGTAGTTCAGTAATGTTTTGTAAACTAACAACGAATATTCATAATGAGAAATGGTTACCACCCAGTTAAAGGGTAACTAAAGAAAATGAAAGGAAGTTTGAATTATTGATAAGATCTATGATTGATATATTATCATAACATTGGTTGAAAAAGAGAAGGGAATTTTGATTTCTCATCTCCATTGGATTTATGATATTGAGATTTTTAAGATAATATATTGATTTTAATTGATCTGATAGATTGTTAAAACAAAACTATTCATTACTCGAGTGAATCAATTGCAATCCCGAAGCCATGTATTCAATCTAATAATATCTTCGGCGTGAAGATCTCATGAATGGATAACAAGTTGTTGTCATTGAAATTGACCATATATATATATGTGGCCAGCCTTCATGTAACAGCTATATATTGGCTTAGCCATATATATATATATATATATATATATATATATATTATTGAATGTGCTGATACAAACAGTTATTAAAGTATCATGAAAATGGATATATACTCATCTCCTATAACAGTTATAAATAAGTAATATGTATGATATCACATAAAATTTTTTCAAATAATCTTCAAGCTTATACAAGTCAAATATTTTTTTGGGTGAATATGAGGGCATCAACTTATATATTACTATAAAAAAAGCTATAAGTAAGGTATAATAAAAAGGTTAGACCACATACAAATAAAAAGAGGAATAACCAAAAACCTATACCTCCCAAAGAACCAAAAACAAATAAACAACAAAGTGAAGAAGCTACCCAAAAAATAGGCATGCACACCAAAATCAGACTCAGACTGCTAATAGCTCAAACCAACAGAAATCCAACGTCACCGAATAGAAATCTCCTTGTTGCCCATGAGGCCCTCCAAGGAGATGATTAGTTGCTACATCATTATCCTGCATAAAAAAGAAACCAAATAAAACAACATAAGGTTGCCAAAGAAGCCATACAGGGACCTGATACTTCAATAAAAGCAAGTAATTTCTCATGAAAGAGATCCAGCCAGTAGCAGGCAATCAAAAAACCAATGCAACCATAAAGGGATCTGAACAAAAATTCCTTCAAGAACACCCTTCCAACCCGAGCAGCACTAAAACAGCAAAACCATCCTTTTAAACTAATGGCCTCATTTTTGTATGAGATCATCAAGGCTTTTCAAGCTCCTGGTTATATATTTAGTGGTTGATAGCTTGCCACCTGTAAATCACTTCAGCAAATTCAAATCAATCATCTAGTCCAGAAATCAAACCCATAAATCAATTACACACCTTCAATCAAATATAAGTCAAATCTCAATTAATCAACTAATTAAATCTCAATCATTCAAACTTCACTCAAACTTATAGCCTGCAGTCAATCAAATTCCAATCAACCTGTATACATCAAATCTTCAATTAATCATTCAGCCTTCAATCACTTCCATCATCCAGTGTTCAATCAAAATATCAATCACCTACAGTCTTGTACTATAATCACCAAACTTAGTGTATTTTCTAGCACAATGCATTGACTACCTTGACCTCAATCAAGATCCAGACCATTTCATTAGGAGTTTCTTGTATCAAATCCATCATCTTCAAACCCTTGAACCAATGATTGATCAGTATGATCTAGTTGAGCTAACTCAAGCTAATTGAAATGATCATATACAACATTAATCTCCAATTCAATTTTAATTCTCCTAGTGATTTGGACTTGACCAGTCATCCCAACTCAATCACCAGTTGACTTAGTCAACTAAATCTAATTTTAGTCAAACTAGTTCAATCTAAGCCACTTAATCCATTTATTTAATCAAACCTCTATCAAGCTATCTATCCTTTAAATTAATTCAAATTCATGATCAAAACACGCCTTAATCATCGATTGGTCAAACCCAAGTCAAGTTTGAGCAAGGCAACATATGGGTTTTGGTCAAATTCTCCTACTCTTAATCAAATATCAATGCATCTTCAATCAAGCCATTAAGATTATATTCAAACCATAATTTATAGTTTCTCATGCCACCTTGGCAGTCAGTGTGATTGTTGACTAGTCAAACTAGTCAATAATTTTTTAAAACCTCTTGAAATGGTCAAGTCTTTATGATTGAGCTAACCCCATTCATTCCAAATCATTCTTGAAGTGTTAATAACTTTTTAGAATATTCTTAAGCTAGGTTTAAACCCTGGATTAACTCTAAACCTGCTAAGTCATCCCACATGGTCATTAAAAGATTAAAAAAACTTTCCAAGTCATTGTCCTTTTATCTTTTTGATTCTCTACCATCTCAACCACCCCAGGGACATGTGGCAACATCTTGGAAAGCCTCCAAAATAATTAAGACCATCTAATGGGTCCTGGGTTGTTTGAATTGGCCAAAAGAGGCCAAATGACCGAAATTTTAATCTCTATCCTCTCTCTATAAACTCAAGCTCTCCAAATGAATTCTCTTTTTATTTTGGCTCTCACAGACCTCCTCTATATCCCTAAGTACAAATCGATGGTCAAAGCTCGCTGGAGAGAGGATTTCAGCCACCTTGGTTAGAGGACCATCCCAGGCCTATAACTCGAGATCTAGACCATTTCAACTCTCAGTGTCTTTGGTGGATTATTCTAGGACAAACTAAAAATTCAACAAGCTCTCATAAGCCTCTTGATGTCCATTAAATCCCGATAAATATCAAAACCTAGCTATTTCTCTATAGAGTTAAATAGCATTGCATAAAGTGCTTTTTTAAACATAAAATCATTTCTCCATTATTATATTCCATCATATAAATCTCTATTTAAAATTTTATAAGTTTTGGTTCAGCCGTTTGAAAGAACAAGCTAATCTTCATCATCTATGGTTTCAATCATCGCATGCATAGCTTGTACATTTTCTAGACCATTGATCTCACGATCAACGATCCAGATCGTGTCATTCTATAGTTTGATCAAACCACATGATCTACCATGTTGTATAGATCTTAGTTTGATGAGATCTTGACCATTAATTTAATGATGGAACAATCATTACCAATGATTGGTCCACCTCCATGTGGTCTATTTTGGCCAATCGGCTGCTGACACATGGCCCACTAGCGCCGCTGTTTCCTCCAGAATTAAAAATAAATGATTTTAAATGCTTTTAAATAGTAGAAACTTCAAAATAATCATAGTAAATAAAATATAAGTCCAAAAATGCATGCAATATATTAATCTGCTCATATTTTCATCTATTTTATTTTAAAAATAAAATGAAACTATCATTTTTATCATTTAATTAATAATTTCAAAATTATAAAAAATCATATTTTATTTTTAATTAATTATATATAAATTATTTTGACCTAAAACGTGGCATGAATGAATTTCAAGCATTTTTGACTACAGTATTTTTCTTATAGTATATTTAAAGTATATTTTAATAGATATATAATTTCTAAGTTATAAAATACTATATATTTTATATATTTTAAAAATATGTGAGTATTAAAATTTTTAAGCTCCATTTGCATGCATTCAAACACATCCTCTGAAACTTTAAACAAAGCCTTTACTATCAGTTAATACAATTTAATGGGAATATTATGTGTTTAGAGACAATAACATCATAATTGCTCCTTTTGATTAAACTTTTAAATTATAGGATATATTTGCTTAATCACTTAATGCTTGGAAATCATCAAATTCATTATTTCCATAGATTGTTGTACTGGTTGTTCATGTTTGTTTGATATGATTGTAATTAGTGTCCATGTCGTAGAAGAAACTTGATTGTATTATAACTTAGTGACACAACTAAGACAAATAATTAAGGGTCTTGGTCTTAGTTAACTTAGAATCAATCTAGAAAAAATCTAAATTCAATCTTTTGGGATAAAATATTGAACCTAAAAAAAACTAGTGTTCATATACCTTTTGATCAACATTTCACTTTGAATTAGGATATTAATCAACCTTCAACAAACTACTAGATTTAGGTTGACCCTTCATTAAGGGTCTTGATTTAATAAACCCAAATAAGTCAAATAAAATTCATAAAAATCTATAATCAACTTCATTTATTCCTAATCAACTCTAAATTCAATCTACAATCATTCAAAATAAAAAACTAAGACCTATAAATTTCTTAAACCTAAATTAGCCCTTAATCACCCATTAATAAACATTAATTAAATAAATACCTTAAATTCATATGAAAGGTTAAATAATATAAAAATATAGATCAAATATAATAAATAAATAAAAATTAGAAAGGTATTAAATTCCAATTTTTAAATAATTTTTTAATTTAATTTCATTAATAAATTATTTTTTAATTAAATTCATTAAAAATTCGATAAATGATTAAAAATTCTAAATATTATAATAAAATTTATTAAAATTTAAATTAAATTCTAATTTATTTAAATTAAATTAATTTGATAATTTGAGTAGTTAAAATTTATTTTAACCAATTAAATTTGATTATTAATTTAAATTAAATGGATTAAGGCCTTTATGACTAAAGTTTGATTCCTTTTGGAGAGCTTTAGGCATTTTGATTTAAAGGGCCTTTTAATACACGTAAATAATAAATTGATCCCTTATATGTTATGCACGACTCCTTTCAAGAAGGCACTAACACATTTGGATTAAGGGATCTTCAAGCCCTTAATAATACACCAACCTTATATAGCATACTCGAGTCCTTTTGGAAAGTATGTCACATTGCATTTATAAGACCCCTTTCTCTCTCTAATAAAACTTTAGGGATTATCAGATGTACACCTGTCTTCCATATAAGATGGATGTTCATTATGAAAGTCCTAGGACTTATAAAGTGATAACTTCCTGCACTTAGGGAGTTATCAATCTATAAGTTCTTTAGAATTAAAACAATAACTTTAACACCTAAAATTGGAATAATTTAAAAGTAAAATACACACTACTTAAATTTCAATTAAATTCCCTTTTGGCCTTTAATTATAAATCTTAACAATACCTGTAATTCAAACATAAACTCCTATTTGACCTATCCAAGCCACACAACCTCTTTCACACACTTAGATGCTTGCTAGGACAACCAACTAGGCTAGGCTGGTGTTTTATTGTGGTTTGATTGTGGGTGTCTTTCCTAGAGGGCACCCATGTGTGTTTGTTTACTTTTTTTTTGTAAATCATAACATGCATATTTACTTTCTTGTTAGTGTTCCAGAGAGCGGAGTGAATAAGTGAGGGCCGTGTACTTTACTTTTCAGTCTTTATTTTTCTACATTTATAACTATTCACAATGCATTCATAGCATACATAATTATATAATTGATTTTACTTACCCACTTTTATATTCTTGCAAAGTAGAATGTTGCTAGATGATGATGTACGTATAAAGAAAAATTTAAAGTTTATTTTCTTAGATATTTTGTATATAGATTGAGTTGTAAAGTGTCTTGAGTTTGTAAAAGAAATAAAAATGACTACTTATATACATACAAGTGGGGCTCCAAAAGTAATATCCTCTCTCAAGGGGAAGTTTATTTTTGGAATTCCATAGAAGATCCAGTGCCTGAAGACCTTAAGTAGTCATATTTGGTTCTACTTTCTTATAGGCTTAGAACCCAGGTTTGTTGTCGGTGGGGCCTAACCACCTTTACTTTACTATAGACCCCGAGATGTAATCTGTAAATTTTATATTAATAAAATAAGCTCTTTTATATATACTATTTCATGCATCATTAACATTCGTATAGATTTTCTATTTTTATAAGCATATTATCATGAATTTGATTAAATTTCATTAACCATTCCTTGATTTATAGGATAGATCTATCTTAAATCTTGCATTCTTTGGTGATTGTTGTGATTAAGATTGTTAGCTGGCAGCCCACTCTAGGTAGGTGGTAAGTCCAGATTATATACACCTTTCTCTACACATTCTTTCTTCTAATCAAATCTAAATCTTTCAAATTCAATATTAAAGTCTATAATCTAAAGCCTGATAATGAAATTTTAAATTAGCCCAAATATTTAGTTAAATTTGTATATAATTTTGAAATTAACTAGTCTTCATTTAAATCAAGAGTATTCTCTTAGGAGATATAATTAAAAGATCCCAGAATAATCTAAACCCTATCTTAGTTTCCTTTCTAAGGTAGAGGAAAGATCTATGAAAGTAGACTTTACTTTATCTATGTTTTAATTTTTTTTTCATAATCAAAGGATAGGCGGATAGTTGATTTACTCTTACGGGCAGATCAAATATCTTATATACTTGATTATGGAAATAAATATATGATTTATTCTTCTAATTGGAATGATTGGAGAATGCGTTTATCATCCTTTGGGATGATTTATACATTCCATATGCTGCGTCTAATTGGGAAAATATTATAGCTTTCTCTCTTTTAAATCAATAGAAGGACATTAGTCTACCCTTCGGGGTAGTATAGTGTCTAACTATGCAAATTTAATTGAAAGAAAATATTTAAATATAAATATATCAAATCATGTGGGAACCAAAAGCTTTTTTTTTTTAAATTAGAAAATATTTCTCACATGAATAATAAGCAATATTCCTCGAGCCAGGAAACCACAACTGTTGAGTAGAAAAACCATCAACCATCAAGAACAACCACTCAGCCAAAAAACATTAAGAAGGCCATGGGATTCTCAAATCTTCACAATGATTCTAGGTGGATACTTTCTCCTCAACTGCCAATTTAATGATAGAACATAAAGTCGAGACACTTCTAAATTTATAGTTGAATCTTCTTTCATTTCTTTCCCTCCAAAGATAGTATGTGGCACAATAAGCTATTAGGAGAATAAATTATTTTTGGTTTTTCAACAAGTAGCTCCTTTCATCCAAAAAACTGAATAACTTGAATAAGTTGAGGTCTTAAAAGAAAATATCACAAAAGTGGGATAAGCTTTTTTAAAAATAGAGAATGCATAGTCACATTCAAAAATGACGTGAAAACTAGTTTCAGTGTGTAATGAGCATAAAACGCAATTAGGCTACACCATAATGTTTCTTTTGATAAGCTCCTCCGTCGTTTTAAGCCCACCATTTAAAGCAGTCCAAGTGTATATCGAATTTTTTAGAGCATGATGATTATGCCACATAAATTTATACCAAACAACAATGGCCTCTTCCTGGAAGTAAAATTTGATAAAAGATGAAAAATAAGGATTCTTCCTATCTTTCCAAGCGATAGTATTGGTAGATTTAGGAGTTACAAGAGTGTGTCCCAAAGTTTGAAATAAAACATCTTTAACATTGCTCGAAAAAATCCAAACACTCTCCACCAGAAAATCGGATACCTTTGCATGATGTTGAATAGTATTTTCCAAATTACAATTGGGGAGAACAGATAAGAGGGACCTTCCACCAATCCACAGATACCATAACATAGCAATATTACAATTATATTTGATGTCAAAATGAATTCTGGATGAAATATGCAAGCCCACTTTCCTAATATATCTCCAGAAGAAGCTTTGTGGTGAACCGGGGTCTAAGGAGTACCATATTTAGTATTTAGTTAACAGAAAAGGAGGATTTAGAAGTGTTAATGAAAGTTTGTTAGGGATGTTAGGCCCTATGAACTAGTCCCGAGGCTAACCAAGTTAGGGGGGGGGGGGGTGAATTGATATTTTTAAAAGAATTCTTTAAAACTAAGAACAAATATCACAAACCAAAGTCACCATGGAAAAAACAAGTGTCGAAAATTAAAGTGCAGAAGCAGTAAAAAGAACACAAGGGTTTATAGTGGTTCGGTCAACTTGATCTACGACCACTCCCTGGAGTCCCATCCGAGTATTGCACTACCAACGTGACTCTCATTTAGCCCCCACAACTAGACGAAGAAGCCCTTACAAAACACCTCATTTTTTCCACCCCCGACAAGGCAGAGAACCCAACTCCTTTTGCTTCCTCCTGAAGCAGGCAGAGAACCTCGATCGATCGCCGAAGCTTACCTCTCCCAACCATTCCAAGGACAAGAGAATCTAGGGAAGAAGAAGTGGAATAATGCTTGGAGCAACCCTTGTGAACTCCCTCACAAGCTCCCCCTCACAAGATCCTCTCACTCTCTCTCTCTCTCTCCTTTAGGTTTTCTCAGGTTAAGATAGTAGCCAAAAGATGTTCAAAAATGTTGAACAATAGCTCTTAAATAGAAGAGCTTCAAAGGAGCTCAATAATTGTAAGTTGCCGACTTTATCGTCCAGGATGATAATAACATCGTCCTGGTTATCATTCTGGACGATCAGTTCAAAACACAGACGATCGGCCAGAACATCGCCCTGAAGATGATCTAGATGATTAAAAATTGGCTTGATCGTCCCGGCCGATCTCCTGATTGTCCTGGCCGATCTCCCAATCGTCCTGGCCGATCATTTCAAATCAGAAAAAATCCGTCCAGAGCATCACCCTGAATTTGAGCTGTTTGATCCCAATTGGCCAGAACATCGCCCTGAATTTGTGCTGGATGATATTTATCGTCTAGGAGCAACTAAGAATTTTTGAATATATCATCCTAGACGATCCTGAGATCGTCCAGGACGATGTGATTGTTGCTTCCTTAATTGTCAGATCTATTTAGGCATAATTGTGTCATATCGTCCAGGCTGATCTCATAATCGTTCACGATCGTCCTGGCTGATTTCCAAAAATACAAAATACCTAAATTGATCATAGCGGCTATTTATTTTTGTATTGAGCATATCATCCTGGCCGATACAAGTATCAGCCAGGCCGATAGGTTAATTACGGCTGCCTTAACTAAGAAATCCTTATTAGAACTTTTGTTTTGAATTCGATCGTCCTAGACGATATAAATATCGTCTGGGATGATGTGAGTAAAAACACAAATTATAAATCTCTCAAGTGTGTGTGTGTGTAGGGTTACTTAACATCAGTCACTTAAAACATTTACAATTAACTCAAAAAACAAAAAAAAGAGAATTACAGACTGACTCAACCATAATCTACCCAGTCTTAAGCTGATTCCAATTTTTGTCCGATCTTTGAGTCCTGAAAAGTCAGTAGAGAAAAGGCAGTCGTATTGTTTGCTATCATCAAAACCATAATTCATGAAACCAAATCTGCAACAATATCCCCCTTTTTGATGATGGCAAACACTCCGACAATTATTTCAAAAATAGAAGTGTAAAATAAAAACTCAGAATAAAAGTTCAAACATACAACCATACTAACATGCAACCCTACTACTCCCTCTTTTGACATCTCAAAAAGGAGGAGGAAAGCAAGAAACAAAGTAAATTTTTTTTAACCAAGGTATGAACAAGATGAAGTATTCCATGTGATTGATTTTTAAAATTTGTGAGCTAATGAATGAACTTAAAAAAAATCTATAAAATAGTATAATATCCGATCATGGTTACCCTTAGCTTGGACTTTCTTTTAGGGTAGAATCATCTTTGGAAATCAATGACCTACCTAAAAAATTCAATTGGGTATGAGAAAAAAAAAAGATCCAATCATCACTTGGTTTCAGAAAAAATATCGTATAGAAGAATGTACCAAAGTAAAATTATCACAATTGCAAAACAATCGAAATCAAGCCTTTGATACATGAAATCTTATAAGTTTTAAAAGATTTGAAAAGATAGGAGAGCTTGATTTTGGTGGGCTCATTTATACCTCTTGTCAATTGAATGCCGCTTTGCACATCTTTTGATTTTTGATACACTTTGTGAATTTTTTTTTCAATTTGGCGTCATTGCGCATCTTTTGTTGGCATCATTGGCCAATTTTTTTTTTATTTTTGCAAGCTCCATTCTATTTCAAAAGCTTTTAAGAATAACCTTTGTTGTGAGTATATCTTCTAGATATTAGAGAATAGGAGCTCTCTCTCTCTAACATAGGAAAGAATAATCCTCAAAATAGAATCAATAACCAATGACAAGGGTAACGAGGAATCTTGATGTGACAAAAAGATTTTGATCATTTTAAATACAAGATAAATTTGTTGTAGCAAGGTTAGAAAGGTTCTTAATTTCATACTCCATTCATTAATTTGTAATAGATTTTTGATTAGAAAAGAAAACCGTGCCACTAAAATAGGTTAGAGAAAGGGACACAATCAACGGTATATTTTTACCATCTAATAGATTAAGAGATGTAAAACATTGACTATAAAGTTTCAAAAGCAAGGACAAGGCATACGATATCATTTCAGCAATGATTTTGAATTTTTTTTTAAATGAAAGTAAAATAATTGAAACAAAAACTAAAAGTAAAGCAAAAAGTAGAAAAGAAAAAAAAAAGAAAAGCAAATAAAAGAAATGAAAAAGAATAAAAGCAAAAGAAAGCAAGTAAAAGATCAAGTTCATGCATTTATATCAATCACACCCAATCTAGTCCTTAAAGAGCTGAAAGTGTCGAAGGCCAGTGGTTTAGTAAAGATGTCAGCCAGTTGATTTTCAGTTGTCATATGGTGTAACTCAAGTCTCCCTTAGTCACCTTTCGATCTGTAGATAAAGTATGGCTAAAATTAATGTGTTCAGATGTGGTTTTAGTAATGTTGATTTACGCTGGATTCTTCGAGGCATGCTATTCGAGACAGTGGTTGTCACAAAAAGATTAGAGATGGCCGCTTACATGTATCCTAATATCCAATACTTATTATTTCAACCAAGAACTTGGGCCACAACTTCAGAGCATGTACTTCAGCTTCAACGAGGAGAAAGTTGAAACAAGGTGTTGTTTCAACTAGACCATGAGACCAAGATTGTCTACAAATTGACAATCCTGAAGTAGCTTTTTCTATCCACCTTGCCATATGCAAATCAGAGTCAGAAATGATGATAATCTCAAATAATGTGTTGTGCCTCAGATATCAAATCGCCAAATTTTGGTCCCAAAAGGGTATCTAAAAATTTCTCTGTATCAGTCAGGTGGGACTCTTGATTCAGTCTTGAAACACTAGCACAAAGGAAAACACTAAACATAATATCAGGTCAGCTAGCAGTCAGGTAAAGTAAGGATCCAATCATGCCTCTGTACTTCTTCTGATCAACAGACTTACCACTTGGGTCTTTATCCAACGGAACACTAGAAGCCATGGGAGTATTAATTGGCTTAGCTTTATCCATCTCATACTTCTTCAAAATGTCCTTAATGTATTTTGTTTGATTTAGAAAGGTTCCATCATCCAATTGTTTTATGCTAACCCAAAAAGTAGGATAACTCTCCCAAGCTGGCAGTGCTAATGAGTCCAAACAAATCCATGTGAAGGACTTCTAAAGGTCTAGAGGTGCTAATATCCTTAATGGGGTAAAAGGTGGAGTGGACTTACTTTCCTAGTTGCAAACATCACAAAGGTGGACTTTTGAAAATATGAGTTTGGTGACACCTCTAACTCAAAAGTGCTCTGATACCACTTGAAAGTGCTCTGATATCACTTGAAAGTGCTCTGATACCACTTGAAAGTTCGTTAGGGATGTTAGGCCCTATGAACTAATCCCGAGGCTAATAAAGAGGGGGGTGGGGTGAATTGGTATTTTCAAAAAAATTCTTTAAAACCAAGAATAAATATCACAAACCAAAGTCACCATGGAAAAAACAAGTGCGAAAAATTAAAGTGCGGAAGCAGTAAAAAGAACACAAGGGTTTATAGTGGTTCGATCAACTTGACATACGTCCACTCCTCGGAGGCGCCCTCCGAGTATTGCACTAACAACGTGACTCTCCTTTAGCCCCCACAGCTAGGCGGAGAAGCCCTTACAAAACACCTCCTTTTTGCCACCCCTGACAAGGTAGAGAACCCAACTCCTTTTGCTTTCTCCTTAAGCAGGCAGAGAATCTCGATCGATCGCTGAAGCTTTCCTCTCCCAACCCTTCCAAGGACAAGAGACTCTAGGGAAGAAGAATTGGAATAATGCTTGGAGCAACCCTTGTGAACTCCCTCACAAGCTCCCGCTCATAAGATCCTCTCTCTCTCTCTCTCTCCCTCTCTCTTTCTCCTTTAGGTTTTCTTAGGTCAAGACAGCATCCAAAAGATGTTAAAAAATGTTGAACAATAGCTCTTAAATAGAAGAGCTTCAAAGGAGCTCAATAATTACAAGTTGGTGACTTTATCGTCCAGGACGATAATAACATCATCCTGTACGATCAGTTCAAAACACAGACGATCGGCCGGAACATCGCCCTGAAGATGATTTGGATGATTGAAAATTGGATTGATCGTCCCGGCCGATCTCATAATTGTCCCGGACGATTAGTTTTAATCTGAGAAAAATCGTCTAGAGCATCGCCCTGAATTTGAGCTGTCCGATCTCGATTGTCCAGAACATCGCCCTGAATTTATGCTGGCCGATATTTATCATCCAGGAGAAACTAAGGGTTTTTGAATATATCATCTTGGCGGATCCTGAGATCGTCTAGGACGATGTGATCGTATCAATCATCCTTAATTTCTTCCATAATTGTCGGATCAATTTAGGCATAATTGTGTCATATCGTTCAGGCTGATCTCCCGATCATCCTGGCCGATTTCCAAAAATGCAGAATACATAAATTGATCTTGGAGGCTATTTCTTTCTGTATTGAGCCCAGGTCGATAAGTTAATTATGGCTGCCTTAACTAAGAAATCATGATTAGAACTTTTGTTTTGAATTCGATCGTCCGGGACGATGTGAGTAAAAACACAAATTCTAAATCTTTCAAGTGTGTGTGTAGAGGGTTACTTAACATCAGTCACTTTAAACATTTACAATTGACTCAAGAAAGGGAAAAAAGAGAATTACAGACTGACTCAACCCTAATCTACCCAGTCTTGAGCTGATTTTGATTTCCGTCCGATCTTTGAGTCCTGAAAAGTTAGCAGAGGAAAGGCAGTCGTATTGTTTGCTATCATCAAAACCATAATTCATGAAACCAAATCGGCAACAGTAAAATCTTAAAAATATATAATAATTATTTTCAAATTGAAGGGCTTGAAGATTCGGAATGCCCAACCCACCATACTTTTTAGGTTTACATGTTCTCTTTCAAGCTATAAGATGTAATTTTTGACCTTTGTGTCTTCAAAATAAAGAAATCTAGCACACATCTTGCTTAAACTCTTAAGACAAGATTTAGGTATAATAGCTCTCCAATAAGCAATTGTATTCCAAACCGTATATTTTAGAAATTAAAGATAACCCGTAAGTGATAGTAGCCTAGCTTTCCAACCAGCTAAATGATCAGAAATGGATTGCATAAGAGGTTGGAAATCAGCTATGCAATGTTTCTTGGCTAAAATGGGAATTCCAAGGTATGTGATATTTGCACAATTATAATGCATATTAAGGGCATCACATACATCCATAGGAGAAGATATGAAGTTCGAGATAATGAGCTTGCTTTTTTCATGATTTACCATTAAGACTGAAACCTTCACAAAGGAGTCTAAAACATCTATAAGAACCTCGAAGTTATTCTTCGAGGCTTCTCCAAAAATGAGAAGGAGATCAACATAAAGAAGGTGTGTAAGTTGCATATCCTTCGTTTGGATTCCAATAAATCTATCTTGTATTATCAATCATACAAGTAAAGGCATCCATCATAATACAAAACAAATAAGGGCTAAGGGGACATCCTTGTCTGAGACCAGAGGAGGAGTGAAAATATCCCTCCAGAGCTCCATTAATACAAATGGAGAAGTGAACTTCTGGTATACAAGCTTTAACCCAAAGTATGAAGAGAGGGGGAAAGCCTTTTTGTCTCATTCTGGCAAGAAGAAAATTTCTTGAAACATAATCAAAAGCCTTACGAATATCCAACTTGGCACATAACAATTTTCTCTTAGCCAACTTTTTGAATTCCAAAAGCAATTCATAAGCTAGAAGGATATTATCTATGGCAATACGATCTTTAATGAACCAGCTTAATTTTCCCCAATGATAGTAGGAATAATATCCTTAATTCTCAATGCCAAGATTTTGGATATTATCTTATAAAAGATATTACAAAGTGTAATAGGTCTAAAGTCCAAAAAATTAGAGGCATGAGCAGATTTTGGGATCAGAGCAATAGAAGTGGCTTTAACTTTGTTAGGAAGACACCCCTTAGAGAAGAAGGATTTCGCCGCTTTACAAACCAAAGGACCTCTGATAAGCCAGCTAGATTTATAGAACTCAAAATTGAAATCGTTAAGTACAGGAGAGGAGTTGAAGTTGCCATTAAAAATTGTTTCCTTGATTTCATCATCAGAGACCATCACAGTTAGCATATCATATAAATGAGAAGAAATAATAATACCTTTAAGAATAGAAGAGAGTTCACTTAAAGAAGTGGGTGGAGGAGCATTAAAAAGCTTCTCAAAGTGTTGGATGATAGAAGAGATCAAGTCATGTCTAACAAGAGGATTAGCATTAGAAACTAAAGGAGAGGAGTTATGATTCCTTCTCTTTCTAATTCTTGCATAGAGAAATTTTAAGTCATCTTCCCCATGGGAAAGGCACTTCAGTTTAGCATGTTGAAGTACCCAATTTGTCCAGGAAGAAGAGCAATATAATATTTGAGCATTGATGTTTTTGAGGCTATGATTCAAGGAAGAGTTTTGAGGACCAGAATTAAGCATGTTCAGAAAAAGATCTTGTTGATCCTTAGGAATGGCAATGTTAGAAGAGAGATGACAATAACTAGCCCATTCTTTCCCTTTGATAATCTTTTTGAATGTTTTAAGCTTGTTGTACAGCCTATAAATGGGATTCCCATGAATTGGCTGGGCACAATATTGAGAAGTTCAGTCCAGTAATTGTCTTACTTCATCCAAAAGTTTTTGAAAAGAAATATATGATTCATCTTTGCAAGCTGGCAAGATGATAAAATGATAGGCGAATGATCTGAACATGAAAAAGTGAGAACTTCATAAAAGGAGTTAGGGTAAGACTCAAGCCACTTATCATTAATCAAAATTCTATCCAGCTTTAAATGGATAAGATCATTTTCTCTTTGGTTAAACCAAGTAAATTATAGGCCAATAGAAGCCAAATCCAATATGCCTATATCAAAAATAAATGATTTGAAGTCCCATAAATGAGATGAAAGGAGAGGTGAGCCTCCAGACTTTTTAGCAGAGTGAATGCATCAATTGAAACCACCAAGAATAATCCAAGGTGAATTGATGTTGGTTCCAATTTTTCTTAGATTATCTTAGAGCTTGATTCTGTCTACTTGTGAATTAGAAGCATATATAACCAACAAAATCAGTCCCCTTATGCAATTCTCATGAGATCAATTGTGTAGTGAAATAGGTTGGTTTAAATTGAACCAGATGGGAATCCCATTTGATCCAAATTCTGCCTGAATTAGAGAGATTGAAATTGTGACAACTTTCCTCATTATTAAAGACCCAGTGGTTGAAGCAAAACCAAGGGTCCAAAAAATTGTTCTCATGAATCCTGTTCTCCAAGACACAAATTAATTCTATGTTGTGATGACGAACTAAATCTTTGCAAGCCCTAACCTTATCCAGGCTATTGAAACCTCTCACATTCCATGCCACAAGACTGGGGGGGGGGGGAAGGGGGCAAGGGATTATTAGGATTTTGAGCTTTGGTTAGGAGCTTTTTTAGCTTGTTTGCTCCTGGAAGCTTTTGGTTGGGATGGCATGGGGTTTTAGGTAGGTTCCTATTACAAAGAGGTAGAGGGAGGCGGCAACAAGTCATTAATGCTTTCTTAAAGTATCTCAAATTTGTTAGGTGATAGGACTTCATCCTGTTACTTGGGGATATTAACAATACTAGAAGAGGGAAACTCTTATGTAGGTGAGTTTAGGTTAGGGATGAAGTGAGGCAGTAATTCTAAGGAAGTGGAGGGAGTGGGTATAACAACCACAGGCAGCTTAATAATAGGTGAAGAGGTGAACATAATATTTTGGGAAGTGTTGATAGGTCGATCAAATTATGTCTAAGGTGCAAGAGCGGAGCTAGAAGGAAGTGATTGTTGATACAACTGAACTGTGGAATTCCTGTTTATAGGCCAAGGGGGCTTTCGGCTAGTGCTTCTCCAACATGATGGTGGCTGAGAAGCGGAAGGAGGTGTAGGTGGTTTGGAAGGGCAAAACTCTGAAGAATGCACAATAAAACCACATTGTTCACATGGGACCAATTTCCATTCATATTGAATTTTAAGGTCAAAAGGATCCCCTAGAATAGTGATAGGAATAGTTTCAAGACAAGCACAGTTCTTTGAAACCTGGACACAAACTCTTGTATAATAGTTTTCTCTGCCGTTAAATCATCCACCGCCAACGGGATATCGACCTTACTGACTATTCAAAAAATTCATTCTCGTGTCTAACACGGTAGAGGTAAATCGAGAATTTTAAACCAAATGGGGATAGAAGTAAATTCCTCTCAAACTAGCTTGAAATTTGGTACCCATTTTTGTAACATGAATGCCTTACCAAGAAAAAACCATACATCTCGAGCCAATGCAATATCGTAATCCTCATGTGACATAAACTTCAACATAAAAAACTCATCGTTGAGAGAGAGCATTTTCATCATACCTTTCAATTTCCAAACCTTTCGAATGGCAATGAGCAATGATTCATAATATGGGCGACGACTAATAGAGTAGTAGACAAGCGACATACCCCATTCATCCTTCACAACTTTTACATGAACTTCGTTAAAATCTAGAGGATAATCTAATAAGGGTGGTGAAGAAAGAGTGAAGGCATTCCCTGGGCAGAGGGTAGAGACTATGTTACTATAGCTTAGAACAGGGGTGCATGAAGGCACAACACACTTGGAAGAGAGTGGGGGAAAATTGGCAGGAGAAGAAAGGTTGGCCATAGGGGAAGAAGCTCCGCTGCCAAGCCGGGAGAAGAGAGCATGGAAATAGGAGGTCAGGAGCAAGGTCGACTAGGGCATCCGAAACCCTAACAGAGCATTTTTTTGAAGACAACTTTTTAATGTTTAGGTCAAATAATTTAAATGCAACAATGGTCATATTGAATTTGTATGAGTGACGTGGTTTTCAATTTGCAAAGCAAAGGATTTAAAAAGGAATAAATGGGAGATTTAGTGGTTATGTCTGCCCTGTTGAAATTTAATAAATTGGAAGATTATAACATGGTTTGGTCTGGAGGGCTTCTAGGTAAACCTTTTGTTCTTCAACAATGGTCACCTAAATTCAAACATAAAAGGGATGAATCTGCCTCTATTCCTATTTGGATCAAGATTCTGGATCTTTCCCTTGCTCTTTGGACTCCTTTGGGTATTTCTAAAATTGCAAGTTAGGTTTAAATACCTCTTATGGTTGAAAATCTTACTGCCAAACGTACTCGCCTCAACTTTGCCAGGATCTATGTCCAAATTTCTAAAGACTAACTTCCTGATGAAATCTCAATTGAGATTGAAGGGGATGAATCTATTTTAAAAATTATTTATGATTGGAAATCGACTCTATGTGAGACTTGTAGATCTCTGATTCATACTTCAAACTTTTGTCCTTCTAATCCCACCCCTAATCAATCTTTGTCTATTAGTATTATTCCTAAGAAAAGAGGAAGAAGTACTAGTAAAAATCAACACTTTAAATCTTTCAAATTCCAACCTACCTCTATTATTACCTACACCTTCAATATTGTGGATGCTCCCCAATGTTCAGATCACCCCCCTCTTATTATCTATACTAATGCTATTCATGTTAAGGCTTCTAGGTTCCTTTTTAAGAACTATTGGTCTAAGATGGATGGGTTCAGAGAAATGGTGTTGGACGCTTTCAAACTCATCCTACTATTATTCCTATTTCTTCTCTTTATTTCAGTCTTCAATCTTTAAAAAGAATGCTTAAAAGGAAAAATTGGAATTCTTCCAATTTTATTGCTAAGGGGATTGAGGATCTTAAAGCTAAGCAGTTGAATTTGCTTAATGATATTAATAACAATCCTTTGGATTATTCTATCAGCTCCAGGATTAAAGATACTAATGATTTGCTATCAGATTATCAAACTTTTTGGGCCTCTTGGAATCTATAGAGAGCTATGACTAATTGGCTTTCTTATGGCAAAAAGGATCTTGGGTTCCTTTATGCCAAAATCAGGACTAGGAAAAATATTAACACTTTAAAAGTGTTATCTACGCTTGAAGGAGTTTTTTCTAGTCATCATGACATTGCTAGAAATCTTATTAATCATTTTAGTAGTCTTTTTAATGTTCCTGCTCCTCCCAATGTTAATAATCAGGAACTCTATATTAGGAATACTCTTTCACTTGAAGTGACTAGCTATTTGGAAATGCCTTATTGTCTTGTCTTCTTGAAGGTTGTCTATATCTGTGTGTCACTCTCTTTGTGCTCAACTTGATTACACTCCATAAATCATAAAAATTAGTCTCTTCTCCATTGGATTATCTTTAATCTTCCTTAGACAACTTAATTTTTGTTTAAATAAAACATTTAAAAATAGTAAAAAAAATATTAAATAAATATATTTTTAAAAATAAAAAATAAAAATGATGCAAAACAGTTGTGTATTGATCAATTTTTAGATTAGGTTAATACACAAACTGTCACACTCCTATAAATGCCTATAAATAACATTATATATTAATGCATTAGGTGGTGAAAAATTGAATAAATCTTTAGGAAGATTTTCCTCCTAAAATTAGTCATCCCTTCCTCTCCTCCCTTCTTTATCTCCCTCTCTTTTGCAAGAAGGCTCAGGAAGCTCTGAAGAATCCTCCTTAAGTTACATTAAATGGTATTAGAGCCTAGTGGAGGCAATATGGAGGTGGAGGAAGGTTTTGTAATCAAGGGAGCAGGGAGGTTAAGTCAGTTAGGCATGGTGCCGTGACTAGGAGGCACGGAGTGAAGCGGCCTGTTGGTGATTAGGAGGTGATATGGAGCACGGAACAGCTTATTGATGCTGAAGGCAAGGCCAAGCGGATGCTCACGGATAGGTGCAGGAAAGCGGGAGTGTTTGCACATGGAAATCAAGCTGATGGGCCTCGAGGCATGGGAGGCTACAAGCGCGTGCTAGTAGACTGCTTGAACATGTAGGGCGTAGAGTGGCTAGGTGTTACGATCTTTTGAACATGCTGGGTGCAGTCTGCCGCATGAGAGGAATTCATCGGGCTTGATGGGTGATAGAAAAGTTCCCCTCAAAATTAATGGAAAATTCTATAAGATGGTGGTAAGACATGCAATGCTTTATGGTGCAAAATATTGGCCTTTAAAATAGAAGCATAATATTAAGTTAAGGGTTGCAGATGAAGATGCTCAGGTAGATGAGTGGCTTTACTCTTAGAGATAGGATAGAAATTGAGCATATATGTGAAAAGGTTGGAGTAGCTCCAATAGAAGATAAGATTAGAGAGAGTCGCCTTATATGGGTTGGTCACATAAGATGGCGGGCTTTCGATGACCCGATTAGGAAAGTTGATGTATTAGATTTGACTTATATTAATAAAGGTAAAGGTGGACCTAAAAAAAATTGGTTAGAAAAAATTAGAAATGACTTTTCATTATTAGATTTAAATGAAAATTTAAATTTTAACAGAGTACAATGGAGAAAAAGGATTCATATGGCTAACCCAACATAGTGGGATAAAGGCTTGTTGGTGTTGTTGTTGTTGAAGTGATATGAGGCTTATAGCCATTGGAGATCTCCCTAAGTCTGATATTCAGTGTTTATGATGGTTTGACTTCTTTAAAGAGAAGTCAAAGAAACCTGAAATAATGAAAAGAAGAAAGGAGAAAAAGAGAACAATGGTTGGAAGAATGAAACACCAACCTCGTTTATATACCACATATATAAATAAAAAAAACTATGAATTTTGTTGCTTGTTTATATACAAAATGTAAGAGTATATGTAGACTTTTCTAAATGTCTTATAATATAAATAAATCAAAGATAATTTTAGCATTGTAGAGCTTTAAATCAGTCAGCTAGAACACATACTCACATGGATTGGACTTCAACAATGCTACTAGGCTTAAAAGCTTTTGCCTTTTTCATTCAAACTATCACCTTTATTCTTGCAATAGAAGCAAGCAACATCCTTGTACATGGACTTGCTTCTACCATGCTTAGAGTTAGACCCCTTTTCAATAGGTCTCCCCCTAATCAACAATTCCTTAGCCTACTTACCAACAACAACAACAACATCAAGCCTTTATCCCACTATGTGGGGTTGACTACATGAATTCTCTTTCTCCATTGAGCCTTGTTAAAAGTTAAATGTTAAATTCTCTTTTAAAATAAGTCCTCAGGACAGATCGGTGTCTAGAAGAGGAAGGGAAGGCACATGAATTGCATTATAAAAGTTATAGGAGGATTGATCCAATTATTAGAACCATTACTCAATTCGCTCAAGAATCCCTAACAAAGTTGGCTACCTTGTGAGTCCATGATCTTTCAATAATATATAATCTGCATGTAAAGAGAGATATGCATATGAACATCTATATACATACATATAGTCTGTATGTAAAGAGAGATATAAATATGCTCATCTATAGATATAGATGCATATAATCTACATGTAAAGAGAGATAAACATATGCATATTTTAAATACAGATACATAAAAGGACATTGATAGTTTTCAAATGCAACAGTCCATTTGCATGTGGAGATATAAAACATGAGCAAAAATTATCGTACCATACAAACATAACAATTTGCATTATATGCATATATTTTTTGCAAGAATGTGATATGCCATAAATATATCTCATAAAATACATGATTAAATTAAATTCCCTTTTCAATTTTCAATCTTATATTGAATGTGTGATTCCTTAAATATTGTTGTACAAGTGCAACAACCTAATTCATAGGAAAGTCATCTCCTTGTACTAGTAGGAGGCATGATTTTTTTCTTTTTTTTTTGTACTTTCATGATTTGTTCCTATTTCATCTACACAATTTGATATTGGTCTATTTGTGCTCTAAATTTTGTTCAACTTTGATCTAATTGATATTCGATTTGTGTGAATTAAATAAAAATTTCTTACTAATTTTACGTGGTTAATTTTTGTATTGATTACTTTAGATTTACTAGATCATGTTATTGCCATTTGAGTTATAATTCTTACTTTTATTATTTATATAAAAAAGCTAGTTCTTGAAATATTTGGTAATTTATGATCAATGAATTCTTAAGTTCCCTTACAAGAATTCATACATCAATCTGATATCAGGTTTTTAAGTTATGTCAATATGTCACTTAGAAGAGAGGCTATTTATCAGTGTAACTTAATATATCGTCAAAGAGATTGCATTATGACAAGATTGTAAAATCTATTAGTTGAATTATTAAAAAGAAAAACAATTATAAGATGACATTAACATAGTTAATGCATGAATTGACGCATCAGAAAATAATAAAGTTCATAGACGTAAGCCTTTAATAAATACCAATAATAATGATGTACCTATTCGTTTGAATGCTCATTCTATTTCAAGACAAGTAAATCTGATAGAAAAGTCGAGATATTTAATACATGCTTATAAAAATCATAGATGCCAAGATTTTGTCATAAATGATGATATAATAAGATGAATTAAAATTGAGGTGTCCATATATGATGATAAAATTGATTATATATCTTTTGATGATGGGTTCTTATATTTAGATAACTTGTTTGAACGTAAAATTATTTCAACTGAATGAAAAGTAAGTTATACAAAACCAAATTTTAATTAGACAAGCTAAAATTTATTAGAAGAGCATGGAAAGGCAAAGAAAAACGTTAGGAAGGGAAAACCTATTACAACTTGAGATAAAATGAAAGAATTTTAAGGAAATGTCTTTATCATATCATAATTATTTACTTGATGAATTTAATTTATTAAGTCATTCGGGATCATTAAAGATCATAAAACAACTATCAAAGTTTAGGTTTGATTTGAGACTTTGTATCAAGAGGAAGATGACCCATCACTTCCTTCACTTCATGCTTTTCAACTAACATTACACATTGAACAAATACTAACATTTTGTGTCTAAGAATACTACATATCATGAAAGTGCATTATTTCATCAAAACAATTTAGTTTAATTTGTTGTACCAATGACCATCTAAGGGTAGTAACACTATGAATAATAAAGATATTAATGGGAAAACAATTGCATTTGCATGTAAGTCTATGATTTTTGCAAATGCATGCTTTAAATTCAATAAAGTAGTCATTATGCTAAGGAGTATTTCAATATAAACTTGCAAATACATATGGAGGAAAAAAATAAAATCAAGGACTAATGATGATTTTCACGAGTTCAACGAAAAAAATAATGATTCCAATGATGCTTTAGCCGAAGATTCTTTGAATTTAATGTGTTACATTATAGTTGTTCCTAATACTGGATTTGATTTGAAAAGGGCAACAACATTTTAAACATGAGGAGAAACTACTTAATCTTAAAATTGATAATGGAAATCGTATGAATGACATATCCAAAGTTGACGCAAGTGTGTAGATAATAGAGATACCAATAAAATCCTTTGTTTCAATTATATGCTTGATTTGATGAATGATGTAATGAGTTTTTATGATATTGATTTGAAAAGAGGTTATCAATTTAGATTGAATTAGGAGGGTGATGAATGCAATATTCTTCTTAAGACCAAATATATACTATATGAATGATTGGATATTTCTTTTTAGTTAACCAATGCACCTAGTTGTATAGAATAAAGAATCATATCTCTATAAGCATAAAAGTTATATTTGAATTTGAAGAAGTTTTGTTTTTTGATATTTTTAAATTATAGCAATATACGAGAAGAACATTTAGCGCAACATAAGAAAGTATTTAATATTTACAAGCAAAAAAGTTATATTTGAATTTGAAAATGTGTGTATAGTAATTCAATTGGTGATTTTATAAGGATTTATTATATCTAGTGATGGATTATCTATTGAGAAGGATAAGGTTAAAGTGATTAATAATAGGTCAAAATATATTAATATACAAGACATTTTTCATGATATGATTATCTTTTATAGACAACTTAATAAAACGATTTAATATTGTCATGACTCCAATTACAAATGACATGAAAAAAGAGGAATTTAAATAAACTAGATATGTTGATTTTGCTTTTATTAAAATAAAAACAAAATTTACAAATGCATGTGTGCTTGAGTTCTTCTCAATCTTTTGACATTAATTTTTTCTACTGCTTTTTTCCACACATCTACCTTTAATTGTACATTCCCATATCTCCTACCGTATATCTTCCACTACCTTCTCTAAATTGATGCTACCCTCATATACCCTATGTTGCATTGATAAACCTATTTATGAAGTCATCTTGTATCGAATACGTGCCAAACACGGATACATGTCCAATACGGCATCGATAAACATCAGATACGGCTTTGCCATATCCAATTAAAATACTATTTAATTTCTAAAGGACATGTGTATCAGATACACATGTCCATTGAAAAATAAATAAATAATTAAAAAAAAAAGACGTACCATATTTACTTTTGTGGATGCGAGCGAGGTTTTAAATCTTCCCTTGACTTGTTGATTATCTAACATTTGAGTTTTGTATTTGGAGTAGTAACATTTGAACCGACAATTTGTGTCAATCCTTTTATTCCTTATTAGGATAATGAGTTGTAGTGAAGGTGGAATTGGGATTGGTGAGGGTTCATCAGAGCTCAAAAATGAAGATAGTAAACCTTTGTGGAGTCATGTCACCAAATTGGGAAAAACTTCTAAAGATGGGGGCAAAGTTCATTTAAATGCAATTATTGCAATGTCATATATAAAGGATCGTACTATAGAGTGAAAGCTCATTTGTTAAATATTGTTGGGCATGAGATCAAAATTTTTCCTAAAATATGTTCATCACAGTTGGTTGAATTACAAAAGAAAGTTAGTGAAGCTAAGCTACAATGCTATAAATGATGTTGCTTTCATTTTTTTGTCATTTCAAATATTATGCTTTAATTATTTTCTTAATTTTTATATATGATTTATAAATTATAATTGTATCAGTGTTGTACCCGTATCTTGTATTTTTTAAGAATTGACGTGTCTCGTATCTATATCGTGTAGCTGTATTCGTATCGGTGCAACATAGAATATACCCCTAACATATAATTGCTCAATAAGCCAAACATTAATCTTAGCATTCCTATTTCAATCACACTCAACTACTTTGTTAATGACTTATTTATTCTCCAATATTTAGATTCATGTAACATAATTGATCTACTTACAACCATATAAAATCTGACTTTTAACTTTCAATAGTATATCTTATTAGTTCAAGCATGAAAGAAAAAGAAAAATCAATTAGAAAGATAAGATTTTTCTCAAAAAAAAGTTCAAAGTTTGGAATCTACTTGGTAAGGAACTTTAGTGAGAGATTTGAAAAATCTAAGAGAAAGGGGCCAAAATGGTCCTTTGACTCTTAATGAATGACCAAAATGATCTCCGAGTAAATTAAAGAATAATTTTGGTCGCTCAAGTCTTTAAAAAGAATTAAATAGTCCTATGGTGAGACTATTTTAGTTCATTTAAGGAGTTGAAATATTCATTTCTAAATATTGGTTATATTAAATGAGTCTGTATATTTCATTTCTTGAGTCAAGCCTTATAATGATGTATGTTAGATTGGTAATTGTGCACACTCATAGGGGGAGCAAAAAATGTTTTTTAAATATTTTAATTTTTTTGTACATCGTACTATACAATCTGGATCGTATTGTATGATATGGTGTAATAGAAATTAATTAAAATATTTTATTTTCCAAAAAAATATTTTTAAAATATAACTAATCATATAGTACGATCACCACATCGTACTGGATGATATGTTATAATTAGAAAGTCTGTCGTCCATTAAATTAGGAAAAACTTAGAATTTGAAAAGTTATTCTAATCGTACTATATGATCATTATCTTACTGCATGATGTTTAAAATACTGCCTAATTTAATACTATGATTAGTCAATCAAAAAGGCTTAATTTTTATATTTCGATCATACTTTATAAACTGGATTGAATTATACGATCAATAGAGATGATTTTGGTCATCCCATGCTTCATCCTGGACAAACTATTTTTTTATTAAAGCTAGGTCTGCCTAGGAGATTTTTTACTTTTTATCTTTTCCCCATATTGCAATCAATTTATTCTTACTCTTTTCCTTTGCATGAAGAGTTTTTATGTTGGGGCATTCAAACTTCAAATGTTCGAGTTTCCTATACCCAAAGCAAATAATGTCAGTGGAAATCTTAGTATTCTTACAATTTTTACCTTTGTTTTACTTTTTTTTTTTATGCTTTTGCTTGTGCTTTTGTAGGCTTTGAAATTTGCTTATTAAGTCATTACTTTCGTCATGTGCTAAGCCACTTTTTTTCATATCTTTAGTTTTTAGCTCTATCATTTCACCTGCATCCAAAAGTCTTTGACCTAAACTTTGCTCGTAGAAAATGAGTGAGCCAATCCAATTATCAATAAAATATCCATTCAAATTCTTTGATTCACAAATAGCAATAACTTTGGCATCAAACTTATCAAATAAACAACATAAAATTTTATTAACTTTTTCAAAGTTTAAAAATTATTTACTTAAAGCATGTTATAATGCCACAATTTGAATAAACCTAGTGTACATATTTAAGACCGTCTCCTAAGGTTTCATACAAAATAGTTCATAATCATGCATTAAAATATTCAACTTGGATTGCTTGATTTCACTAGTGCCTTCGTATATAGTATGTAATTTATCCCAAATTTTCTTGCCAGTAGTGCACGTGGATACTAATATACGATCTTCAAAATTTAAAGCACAAAAAATAGTTTAAAGATTTAGCATTCAATTGAGCATTGATTTGTTCTACCATACTCCATTGATTAAAAGGAATACCAATTTTAATTCCATCTATAACACGCAATGATACAGAATAACCAGTTAAAATAATTTATCACATTTAGTAATCAATTGATTGCAAGAAAGTAGACATGCGAATTTTCCAAAAATCAAAAGTAATATTTTCAAATAAAGGTGGTCAGGTGATTGAATAATCTTCCGTAATATTACGATTATAAAAATTAGTCATTGATCAAAAATCAAAGTTTTCAAACTTGTTATATGAATCCCGCTCTGATACCAATTGAAAGTATAATATGCACCAAGAGTGGAGGTGAATTGGAAATTTAAAAATCTTCTTTAATGAAAATGAACATCTTTTTATAACTTTATGTAGAAGCGAATTTCATTAAATTCATAATAAAAAGATATATTATTAATTTCACTACATAGATAATTATAATAAAAATAAATGCATAAATAAAATGCATAAATAATAAAGGAACGAACAAACCAGATTTATAGTGGTTCAGTCAAAACTTGACCTATGTCTACTCCCCAAACGCACCCTTCGAGTATTGCAGTAAATCTTTAGTGACTCTTCTTTAGCCCCCACAGCTATGCGGAGAAGCCCTTATAAAATCACTTCCATCTTCCCCGGTGCAGTGGAGGAGTCGAGTCCTTTGACACCAAAGAGATCTTTGTTGCGAATATAATTTTAGGGAATAGAATTTTGAAAATAGCAAACTCTTATGTCTTTCTATCACTGTCTTGCCTACTAAATTTTTAGGTCCACAAGATCAAAATAATAATTTGAATCATTTCAAGATTGGGTAGACTAGGTCTGAGTCAGTTTGTAATCTTTTCCTTTTCTTGAGTCAATTATAAATAAAGTGGTTCCTCATGCTAAGTATTGCACATATACACTTGGGAGAAAATTTCTGACTATTTTTAGACTTTACTATTTTTGGTCACATCGTCCAGACTATCTATATATCGGCATGGACAATCAGTTAAAAATAGAAACCCTCATTAGGGCATCCTGGTTAAGGCATCCATTATTAAGCACATCGTCCTAGACGATATTCATATCAGCCATGATGATAGGCTCAAATAAAAAAGAATTAGACGCCAGATCTATGTAGGTAGCTTTATTTTTGGATATCATTATGAACGATGTAGTATAATTATGCCTAAATTAATTTGGTAATTAAGGAAAACAAATAAGGTTTGATTGCTTGATCATATCATCCTAGACAATCTCAGGATCGACCCAGATGATCAGTTCAAAAACCTCAGTTATTCCTGGATGATCAAACATCGGCCAACTTCTATTTAGGGTGATGCTCTAGATGATATGTACAGAATTAACTACTCATCCAGGATGATTTGGTTATTTTTTCATCATCCAAACATCCATTCAGCGCGATGTTCTGGACGATATTAAATGATTTGTATTAATTATATAGGATTATATACTATCATCCTAGACAATTTGAACAAAAACCTTATGATAGTCCCAAATCATCCTAACTGATTGAGCTTAATTTGTACTAATCTTACATGATGACATTTATATCATCCTGGATGATAACGTCAATTTGTTACAATTAAAAGCTATTCAAAAGATCTTCTATTTAAGACCTCTTATTCTACCCAAGAGATCATCTTTTGCTACTATCTTGACCTGAGAGAGCCTAGAGGAGAGGGAGAGAAAGGGAGAGAGAGAGAGGATCTTATGAGGGGGCATTTGTGAGGGGTTTCACAAAGGTTTCTCCAAGCAAGGATCCAAGTCATCTTCTTAGATCTTCATCCCTTATTCTTGAAGGTTCGAGAGAGGTCCACTTCAACAATCAATTAAGGTTCTCTGTCTGCTTTAGGAGGAAGAAAGAGGAGTCGGGTTCTCTGCCTCATCGGTGTCAGTGGAAAGGAGGTTTTATAAAGGCTTTTTCTCCTTACTGTGGGAGCAAAAGTAGAGTCATTGAGTTTAGTGCAATACTCTGAGGGCGCCTCCGGGGAGTGGATGTAGGTCGAGTTGATCGAACCACTATAAATTTCTATGTTCTTTATTACTATTTTTTGTATTTAATTTCCGCACTTTAAATTTCTTTGTAATGAATTTTGGTTTGGTTTGAGTTTATGTATTTTTCTAATTGAAATATTTTTTTAAAATACTAATTCATCCTCCTTCTTGGTTAGTCTTGGGCTAGTTCATAAGGGCTTAACATCCCTAACGAACTTTCAAGTGGTATTAGAGCGGTATTCATAAAATTAAGTTTTTGAAAACTTTTTAATTTTGATCCATGGCTAACTCTAGTAATCATAATACTGCGAAAGGGTATTATATTACCTAACCCCCTTTATTTAATAATATTCATTTTTCTTTTTGGAAAACTTGCATGTCTACGTTTTTACAATCGATTGACTATTACATCTGAATGCTTGTTAAAGATGGTTATACACCTCCAACTGGTAAAACACTCATTGCTTACGAGCAAGGGGTGAATCAAAGAAACCTTGATGCAGGTGAGAAAAAGAAGGAGAAAACTATGGCGTTAACGCTAACAATATGGACACTAACTTTTTTGGGTCTAAAAGCGATGATATTGCCTTAATCACTAGGCAATTCAAAATCTTTCTAAGGAAGAAGCATAAGAACCATCATTAGTGGAATAGAGGTAAGGGTAGCAAAAATTTTAAGAATTCTAATGATATGATCTATTTTGAATGCAGGAAACTGGGACACGTTAAAGTTGATTGTCCTACACTTAAAGTTCACTCAAGCAAGGAGAAGGGTGAGGATAAACCCAAGTTTAAAAAGGATAAAAAGAGGTTCCAAAAAGCATTCTGGGCAAATTCTATATTAGGCTCCTCTAAGACTGAAGCTGAAGAGGAGACAACAAACTTGTGCTTGATGACTGACGATCATCTTGGTCAAAGTGACCAAGAAGAGGTATGTGAACTAACCTATGAGCAATTACTTAAAGTTTCTGAACAAATTCATACAACATATATGAAACTTAAGAAATCACATACTAGTTTGAAATTGGAGTTTTTAAATTTGCAAAAAGGGCATGAAATTTTACTTTAAAATCACTCTACAATCAGTAGCAATCACATGTCACTACTTGATGAGTTTGATGCATTAAATAAAAAACATATTGAATTATCTGATGTACATTATTCCTTGAATTCATCTCATGTTGAGTTAGAAAGAGAATTTAAGAAATTAGAGAATCTCAAAGCTTTTGAAAATAACAAATCAACATTGCATGCATCACATAACTTTAAAAGGAACCATCACCACCTGAGTAGATTAGTAAATACTTTTCCTAGTGTTATATATTTTTCATGTGGCATGTTAGGACACATCTCACATGATTGCACTGTTCACTATAGTACACATTGGGTTTAGAGACCCAAATTGCATGATTCATAGCATAACATACATGTATTGCATTCTTCTTTCCATAAGAAGGGTCCCAAATATTTTGGATTCCTAAATCTAACGTTTGATAATTTTGTAGGATTACTCTCACAAAAGGTCTCATGAGAGCATGTGGTACCTAGATAGTGGATGCTCATGACACCTAACTGGAGATGCTAACCAATTCATTTCATTAGAGGTCAGGGCGTGAGGCAAGGTTACTCTTGGAGACAACACCACCACAAAGTGGTGGGCATAAGTATAATCGAAAACTCCAAGAACCTTTAGTTTTGAAAATGTTTTGCTTATAGATGGATTGAAACACAACTTACTTAGCATCAGTTAGCTTTGAGATAAGGGATTTATCATAAAATTCTTGGTAAATACTTGCATTATAAGCTTAAATAACAACACTATTTTGCAGGGAAAGAAGGCCAATAATATTTACATACTTGACATAAATAATATTGAATGTGCTGCTTCATTTTACTTAAAAATTGCTACTGATGATTCATGGTTATGGCATAAGAGGTTATGTCATGCCAGTATGAAAACCCTTAGTAGAGTGACCTAGAAAGACCTAGTTAGAGGTGTCACCAAGCTTAAGTTCTGTAAAGACCACCTTTGTGATGCATGCCAACTAAGGAAGCAAGTCAAATCCTCCTTTCACTCCATTAAGGACATTAGCACCTCTAGACCTTTAAAAGCCCTTCACATGGATTTATTTGGACCCATTAGCACTGCCAGCTTAGGGGGAAAAGTCTATAGATTGGTAATTATCTATGACTATTCGAGGTTTACTTGGATTATATTTCTATCACATAAGAATGAGTCTTTTGATGAGTTAAGATCCTTCTTAACTTGGATTCAAAAAAAGCTAGGTTGTGAGATTTTAATCATCTATAGTGACCATGGGTGAGAGTTTGAAAATAATAGATTTGGAGACTTCTGTAAGGATAAGGGGATTAGTCACAACTTCACAGCTCTTAGGGCCCCTCAGCAGAACGGGATATCTGAAAGAAAAAATCAGTCCTTAATTGAAGCCACTAGAGCCATGCTTACTGAGTATTCACTCTCAAAATATTTTTGAGCTGAAACATTAAACACAACTTATTATGTGTTGAATATGGTGAATGTTAGAGCCAAACTTGATAAGGCATCCTATGATATCCTTAACGGTAAGACATCCAACCTTTTCCACCTCTATGTCTTTGGCTGCAAAGTTTTCATTCTTAATAATGGGAAGTCACACTTAGGAAAATTTGACCCAAAACATGATGGAGTGTTCTTAGGATATTCAAGTATGGGGAAATCTTTTAGGGTATTTAATAAAAGGACTTTAGTGGTGGAGGAGACTACTCATGTAGTGTTTGATGAATCTGATCCTAAGAAGTTTAGAGTTGAGGATGAAGATGAAGTTGGAGAGATTATCGGAGTTAAAAATTTGGAGAAGAAGGTAGAGCCCCAAAACACATAAGAAGTAGGTGAGATTACCCAAGGATTAAAAAATGCAAATCTGGAGGAAAGGGTTAAACCTACACATACATTGCCTAGAGATTGGAGATTTTCTTCAAGTCATCCAAAAGAACTGATCATAGGAGACCCTTCTAAAGGTGTTTGGACTAGGCATGGACTTAGGAAGGAAGTGAACCACTCTGCCTTTATCTCAATGTCTAAACCCACCAATATCAATTAAGCCATTTCTGATGAGTTCTGGATCTGCCATATAAGAGGAATGAAACCAATTTGTTAGAAATGATGTGTTTGGGAGCTTGTAGAAAGACCAAAGTGACAAAGTATAGTTGGAACCAAATGGGTCTTTAAGAATAAAATGAATTATTCTGGTGTGGTGGTTATGAATAAGGCAAGATTGGTGGCTAAGAGGTATAACCAAATAGAAGGGATTGATTTTGAGGAGACCTTTTCCCCTGAAGCTAGATTGGAAGCCATTAGAGTGCTACTAGCCTTTGCTTGTTATAAGGGATTTATACTTTTCCAAATGGATGTTAAAAGTGACTTTTTAAATGGGGTAATAAAAGAGGATGTGTTTGTAGAGCAACTCCCAGGTTTTGAGAGTTCCCAATTTTCAAATCATATTTTCAAATTAAAAAATGCCTTATATGGATTAAAGCAAGCACCCAGAGCTTGGTATGAGAGACTTAGCATATTCTTACTAGAGATGGAGATTATTAAGGGGAGCATAGACACCACTCTTTTTTTTAGGAAAGTAGGAGATGAATTACTCATTGTTCAGATATATGTCGATGATATACTTTTTTAGATCTTCTGATAAAAGGTTATATGATGATTTTTCTAAAACAATGAGTAGGAAATTTGAGATGAGTATGATGGGAGAGTTGTCCTACTTTTTGAGGTTTAACATAAGATAACTGGACGATGGAACCTTTCTAAATCAATCAAAGTATATAAAGGACATCTTGAGGAAATATGAAATGGATAAAGCTAAGCTAAATAATACTCCAATTACCTCTAGTGTTCAGTTGTACAAGGACCAAAATAGAAAATTAGTTAATCAAAAGAAATATAGAGGGATGATTAGATCTTTACTTTACCTAACTACTAGCCGACCTAATATAATGTTTAGTATTTATCTTTGTGCTAGATTTCAAGCTGATCCTAAAGAATCCTACCTGACTGCTGTTAAGATATTTCTTAGATATCTCTTAGAGACCCAAAACTTAGGAATCTGGTATCCTAGGCATAACACTTCTTTTGAGATTATTGGGTATTCTGATTCTAATTTTGCAGGATGTTAGGTGGATAGAAAGAGCATTTTTTGAACTTGTCAATTCATAGGTCAGTCTTTAGTCTCCTAGTCTAGTATAAAATAAAATTCTGTTGCACTTTTCACTATTGATGTTGAGTACATTGCCTTAGAAAGTTATGTGGCCCAAGTCCTCTGGTTAAAATAACAAGTTCTAGATTTAGGATTACCTTTAGGCACAATTTTGATCTTTTGTGACAATACTAGTGTTATCTACATCTCTAAGAATCCTATCCAACATTCAAGGATCAAACACATTGACATAAGGCATCACTTTATTAGAGATAATGTGACCAAAGGAGACATTGAGTTACACCATGTGAAAACTGAGAATCAACTGGCTGACATCTTTACTAAACCACTGTCCTTCGACACTTTCAGTAATTTAAGGATCAGATTGGGTGTGATTGACATAAATGCATGAACTTGATTCTTACTGATTTCTATTTTTTCATCTGTTATTTATTGTTTTCTTTTTGTAGTTTTTCCTTGGTTATTTTACTTTTCATTTGTTTCACTTCTGCCAATTTAATTTTTGTCACTACTGAATTGATATGTTATGCCTTGTTTTTGTTTTTGAAAAATTGTAATCAATGTTTGACATCTTTAAATTAGTTAAAGGGGAAACACCATTTATTGTTTTCTTTTCCTCCAATTTCTTTTTAGTGGTGTAATTTTTTTTCTAAACAAAAGTTTATCTCAAATTAACAACTGGACTTGGTGATTATGATCTTTTTAATCTTGTTACAGTAATCTATCTTATATATATAATGTTCTAAGTCTTTATATTAGTTTCAAAATTTTCAAAATCTAGTCGTTGTATTTAGCATAAGATCTCTTTATTCTGTTTTGTGATTCATTCTTCCTTATATTAGAGTGTGAGTTTTTCTTCTTTAATATCTTGAAGATATAATCACAAATGAGAATATTTAAAAATTTTGAAAAAGGGATCTAGCTTGCAAAAAAAAAGTGGCCAATGACACCAAATCAAAAGATGCATAATGATGCCAAATTGAAAAAAAAATTACAAAATGTATCAAAAATCAAAAGATGCGTAAAGAGCACCAATCAATTGACAAGAGGCATAAAATGATCCCACCAAAATCAAGCTTCCTTCTTTTGCAAAATTTTTAAATCTTAGAAGAATTCAAGTGTGACTTGATATTTTTCAAAGGCTTGATTTCAGAATTTATGATCATGACTAATTCTTTGATATATTATTATATAAAATATTTTTTTGCAACCAAATTTTGAATAGATCTCTTTTTCTTATCCAATTATTTTTTTTATTTAGACATTTATTTTCAAAAGATGATTTGCCTAGGAGAAGTCTGAGCTAGGGCTAACAGAATTAGTTGTTTTACCAATTTCTGGATTTTAATGATATTAACTCATTGATTCTTATAAATTTTGAATTCATTCACAAGGAAAATTTATTTTATTCTGGATATTAACTCATTGATTCTTATAAATTTTGAATTCATTCATAAGGAAAATTTATCCTATTCTGGCTTTGATTAAAAAAAAACTTTGTTATTTCATTCATTTTAATATTTTTTTTGTCTTTTTCAAATTTTATTTTTATCTTTTTTTGTTAAATTTTTATGTTTTTTTTTGGGCCTTGTCTAATCATTTCAATCCATCCATTGATTTAAAACTTTTTGTCATATAGTCCCGGGCAAAATTTATATCAGCCTAGACGATCTATTCAATTCACTCTTGAAATTTCGTCTGATGGTTGTTTTGACTCTTCTACTTCTAACCATCATGGATGATCTTTTATCATCCTGGATGATCTGATCATCTTCTATTTTAATTATTTGTGATCGTCTTAGATGATCCTCCTCATCCTAGATGATCTTCATAATTTATGCTTAATTATTGGTGATCATCCTAGATGATACATCTGTTCATCCTGGACAATCCACATGGTGAAATTTGGCACACAACTTTAATTCAGCCAGTTCGATCAATTATTATTGATCGACCTGGATGATCCACTTAATTATCTCAGATGATCTGCTTTTTCAATGATCGTCCAGAATGACTCCTTAGGATGATCACCTGTGTCTTATCATCCCTGATCATATTTGATCATCCTGGATGATATGACCGCCTCTTTGACCAATCGTCCCGGATGCAATTATTTCACCCGATCATCCTGGATGATTCTACGATCATCCTAGATGATCTATCCAATTCTTTTTATACCGAGGCTCTCAAACAAATTTTCTCACACAATCCTTCTTAAACCCTCTTGTGCTCTTACTCACTCTCTAATTTCCTAATTATGGTCGATGGAAAGAGGTATCGCAGGCCTTCTGGAAGCTCATCGAGGGCAAATCTGGACCCTCGTTTCACTGAGGAGATTGATCAAGCGGCTTATCTGAGGTACAAGATGAACCCACACATTCTTTCATATCCTATCCTTGATTTGTTTGCTAACACTACTCTCACTTTCCTCCTTACTCTTACTATTCCATTTAATTCATAGTTACTATTTGAGTTCTTCTCTAGCCTTTGCATCAATTCCTCTTTTATCGTGCTTCAGTCCCATGTGAATAGATAACCTATCGAAATCACTTATCAGGATTTTCAAGACCTCTTACAACTGTCTATCACAGAAGATAAACTCCACACCCTATATTCTGATCATGACTACGACTAGGCTCCGGCCAACCACTTTTTAAGAAACACTAATGCTTCCTTTCATATTAGAGAATCTAGCAGCTTACTCAAAGATGCTAGAACAATCCAACATGTCCTTTGCACCTTTATTCTTCTAAAAGCTGGTGATCGCGTTCATATCACTCTACTCCTTTCAATCACCATTTTCAATATTTTGGTCCGTCGTGAATTTAATGCCTCTAATTTAACTTTTTGATACATTGAGCATCTAACTAGTAATCGAGATCTAGGATATAGGAGGAAGCCCAATCTTTCCCTAGGACATATCATTGCCTATGTCATAAAATCCAAATACAACCTTCAATACCCTACCCCTCCAAATTTTTAGCCTGCCTTCTACTCAAACAACTCCTTCCACATTCTTCACAGTACTCATCTCCACCCGGAGCACGAGGAAGTTGAGGGAACTAAGGAGGAGGCAGCTCCTGTACCTATTCTTGCACCTGCTCTACTCTGCCAGCACTCTTAGCTGGATTAGGTGGTGGAGCGATTTAAATAGTGGGAGATACAGTTCGAGATCTACGTTGCTGCGCAGGAGCAGCAACATGCTGAAAATGTTGCTCACTTTGACGCTTATGTAGCTCACCAACAGCACTAGAACGACCAGTATATGGCCTGGTTCGGAGAGTAGTTTGCCACACTTTCTAATTACTTTCAATAGCCACGACCACCACCTCCTCCTCCTTTGGATGATCAGGGGTCGTCCTTCTTTTAGTTTGTTTTTATCGTGTTGATTCTTTTTTTCATATTGTAGTTTGATTCTATTTGGTAGTCTTTGCTTTATTTCTTTTCTAGTTTCTCTCATCCTTTTTGTGATGTCAAAAGGGGGAGTAGTTGTACTGTTTGTTTTGTTGTATTTTATGTTGGATAGTTGAATGTTTGTTTCTTCACACTGTTTTCATTAAACTACTTTGAACTGATTTAATTATTTTTATGTTTTCCATCATTAAAAGGGGGGGAGATTGTTGTGAATTTGATTTTAGGGAATAGAATTTTGATGATAGCAAACACTTCTCTCTCTATGACTACTTTGCCTACTAACTTTTCAGTTCTACAAGATCAAAGTTGTAATTTGAACCAGCTCAAGATTGGGTAGACTAGGTATGAGTCAGTTTGTAATCTTTTCTTTTTCTTGAGTCAATTGTAAACAAAGTGGTTCTTGATGCTAAGTAACCTTGCACACACACACACTTGGGAGAAAATTTCTGACTATTTTTAAAGTTTACTATTTTTGGTCACATCATCTGGGATGATCCATATATTAGCCTGGATGATTAGTTAAAAACAAAAACCCTAATTAGGGCATCCTAGTTAAGGCAACCATCATTAAGCACATCGTCCTGGATGATAGGCTCAAATTAGAAAGAATCAGTCGCCATATCTATTTAGGTAGCTTTTTTTTTTACATCGTCCAGGACATTATCCTGGATGATACAGTATAATTTTGCCTAAATTAATCTAGTAATTAAGAAAAGTTATTAAGTTTTAATTGCTCGATCATATAGTCCTAGATGATATCAAGATTGATTGGGAAGATCAGTTCAATAAACTTAGTTATTCTTGTATGATCAAACATCGGCTAGCATCTATTCAGGGTGATACTTTGGATGATATGCACTGAATTAAACAAATCATCTGGGATAATCGCAAGATCAGCCTGGATGATCATATTAGTTTTTTATCAGTTAGAGATCCATTCAGGGAAATTTTTTGGATGATATTCAACAACTCGTGCTAATCGTATAGAACTATATCCTATCATCTTGGACGATATGAAAAAAAAAACATTTTGATCTTCTCAAATCATCCTAGCTGATTGAGCTTAATTTGTACTAATCGTACGTCCTGGACGAAAAATGTTGGTTTGTTACAATTAAGAGTTATTCCAAAGATCTTCTATTTAAGACCTCTTGTTCTACCCAAGAGATCATCTTTTGCTGCTGTCTTGACCTAAGAGATCCTAGAGGAGATGGAGATAAAGGGAGAGAGAGAGAGAGGATCTTGTGAGGAAGAGTTTGTGAGGGGTTTCACAAAGGTTGCTCTAAGCAAGGATCCAAGTCGTCTTCTCTGATCGTCATCCCTTATTCTTGGAGGTTTGAGAGAGGTCCACTTCAGCAATCGATCATAATTCTTTGCCTGTTTTATGAAGAAGCAGAAGGAGTCTGGTTCTCTGCCTTCCTGGTGTCGGTGGAAAGGAGGTTCTGTAAAGGCTTCTCTGGCTTGCTGTGGGAGAAAAAAGAGAGTCACTAAGTTTAGTGCAATACTCGGAGGGCGCCTCCAAGGAGTGGACATAGGTCAAGTTGACCGAACCACTATAAATTTCTATATTCTTTATTACTATTTTTTTTGCGTTTAATTTTTGCACTTTAAATTTTTTTGTGGTGAATTTTGGTTTGGTTTGAGATTGTATTTTATTTTTTTGATTGAAATATTTTTTTTAAATATCAATTCACCCCCTTCTCCCTCTTGGTAAGCCTTGGGCTAGTTCATAAGGGCTTAAAATCCCTAACAAACTTTCAATCTTCTCCTTCCAAAAACTCCCCTCAAGATGAACATTGAATCCGATGGTACTGAGATGCAAGTTCACCGGAACAACTGTGTGAAATCTCCTTCACACTCCCTTGAAACCCCCTCCAAGGATCTTCTCCCTCTCTCAAACTCCACCCTTTTCTCTCTCCCTTTCAAGTTCTCTCTTCAAGTTTTCTCTAGAAAAGGAAGCTTAAATGGATGCCAATGACTCTTACAAAGTCTTATGATAGTCCTTAAATAGAGGGCTAAAAAAACCCTAAAAAACTCATTTTAGTCGTCAAAGATCGTACCATATGATCGTATGATCGTCCAGTATGATGTGCAAAAATTGACCTGTTAGTACTGTATGATCACCAGTTAGTATAATACGTACAATTCAATTTATTTTTCGTACTGTACGATGTCCAATATGATGTGTTGTACGAATAGTTCAATAAAAAAATAGTTCATCCAGGACGAAGCATGGGACGACCAAAATCATCTCTGTTGATCGTATAATATGATCCAGTTCGTACAGTACGATCAAAATATCAAAATTAAGCCATTTTTATTGACTAATCACATGACTAAATTAGGTAATATTTTTAACATCATACAGTACGATAATGATCATACAGTACGATTAAAACAACTTTGATTTTTGCCTAATTTAATGGACAACGGGCTTTCTAATTACAATAGATCGTCCAGTACCATGTGGTGATCGTACTATATCATTAGTTATATTTTAAAAATATTTTTTTTGGATAATAAAATATTTTAATTAATTTATGTTACACCAGATTATATAATACGATGTACAGAAAAATTAAAATATTTAAAAATATTTTTTGCTCCTCATATGAGTATGCAAGGTCACCAATATAACAGACATCATTATAAAGCTTGACTTAAGAAATTAAAATTACATACTCATTTAATATAACCAAAATGGCATTGTTTTGAAAACCGGGCCAGACCGGCTAATTCAACTGTGAACCAATCTGGTGGCCAGTTTGATCCAGCTTATAGAGCCAACTTTACATTGGACCGATTCAAACTGGATTGAAACTACAGTTTAATCAGTGAACCAGTTAATCGATCCGGGTTGAAAAGAACTAGCCAATTTATAAAAAAAAAATTATTTTTATTTTAATTAAATTTTAAATAATATATTTTAGTTTATTAAATGTTTTTAACTTTTTAAAATAATCTTTATTAAGTATGATGATTAATTTCACCATAATATATGCAAGTTACCTTAAATACCTCACATAATTTATTTTGCAAAAAGAGTGTACTTCTCACTTTATAAAAAATTCAAGAAAACATTCTCAAACTCCCTCTATAATGTCGAACTAAAAAAGTTGCATGAATAGTTTAGAATATGAATTTGGACTTATTTGGGCTAGTTGGGCTCCAAATTTTGCTTAGTTGGGCTACAAATTTGGATAATATGTATTATAAATTTGCTATAATATATATTATAATAATTATTTTATAAAATATTAATATTATAAATTTATATATTATATTAAATATTATTCTTATAAATATATTAAATTATAAATATATAAATATATTATTTTTAAATGATATTTATATTTATAATTTTGTATTATATTATTATATATATATATTTTTTAAATTTATAAATATTATTAAATGGTCATATATTCAATTATTTAAATTATATTAATGATCATAAATTTTTTATATTATAAATTTATATATTATATTAAGTATTGTTTCTTATAATATATATTTTTAATGATATTTATATGTATAAAATTTTATATATTTTAAATATTTATAAAATTATTGCTCATATACTTATATATTTGATTTTTTTTATATTTTTAAATATTATTTTATTTATTATGTCATCCTTTCGACCGACCCCGTTCGATACCGTTCGGAACCGTGAACCTCTTCCTCTTCTCGGTTCGTTTTATCCGGGTCCAATTTTCATAACTTGAATAAAACAAACTATTACAGGCAAGAATGATGTTTGAAAATAAAAACTTTTGTAAGTAAAACTACTAATGTAAGAAACGATAGTGGCTGAAACAAAGCAAAGTTAAACAAAGCTTCTACTTTAAGTCAGAAGCTACTACTAGACAAAAACAATTGTACAAGGTGCCGAGGCGATGAAAAGCACTAAAAAACTAGTAATCTACTACTAAATCGCACGCTTGCTAAATTTCCCACTAAGTTAAGTTTTGTCCAGGCAACTTTCTATTAAATACTGGTTGTAATTCCAATTGTTACCTATGCGTTTAGGGGAAAATCTTCCAGGTAAAAGTAGCTTAAAACCCTAAATTTCCTAGGTCATTTAGCTTAATAGGGCTAGGTTATAAGAATCACCTTCATGTTACTTCTAAAAATAAAAAAACATAAGACCTACCCAAATAGCCATTACATCCTTCCAAAAGAAAGTTTTAAGGCCTATTTCTAAAAACTTGAATTACAGAGAAGTAATCAACCTCACCAAAAATAGCCAGAACAAATAGTAAATTGGGAAGTCGCAATACCTGTCCAAAATTTTTGGATATTTTAATGGGCTTATGTTTTAATAAAAAGCAATTAAGACCCAAATCTCTTAACATGTGGCTAACTTCAAAGAAATCCGTAAGCACCAACCCAAATCCAAACCTACGTGTTACTTCCAAGGAAGCCATAAGACCCTCTAATATGACCACTTTAATGATAGTCCATAAAGCCCTGACTCAAACCCAAATCTTCAGGGCTACTTCCTAATTAGAAGTCATAGTCATACCCAAACCAATTACAAAACATAATATTTTACAACCACTTTCAGTTTTAACTCGGAATCCCTTAGGAAGGAGAAAAACCTTGGGGATGTTAAATCATATTTTCTAGATACTTACGATTTAACGATCGGGCTAGTGTTGGTAACTAACCTACGGGTAATACCCTAGACACAAAACCATAGGGATCTTTGATTGAAGTTTATTTCAATTTTTCCAACAACTGAGACTAAAAGAACCTAATATTGTTATCCTTAATCGAGTTGTTTTCTCTTATATACAATAAGAGGGGTAATTTAGTATGAGATCTTACCCGACTTACAGGAAGTAAGAACCATGTCTAAATAATCCTGACACTACCCTCAAAGAAAAATCCTGGTTAATAATAAGTTTCCTCAAGGAGAAAGTAATCATATGGGCTGTAAGATTGGATTCATCCTACCAAACACCTTTTTGGGTTCCCCTTAGTGAAATATAGTGATAATTGAATTAGGATTAAAATTGGATAAATATCATCCTAAAGTAAGATTTTCCTATGACAATAAATAAACCTTAGTAACTTTCTTTGTATGGATTTGGATTGCAATTTTTAGTGGTAGTCTTATGATGGTATTATAATAGGGTTCATTCTCTTATAAGCTTGACTAAAAAGATTTTAATGAATATTAATTATTATGTTTTGAAATATAATTTTTTTTTTATTCCATAAATGTGTGACACTAATGGATTCCCCCCCCCCAAAAACCCAAAATATCATATTTTTGAAAAACAATATGTGGGCAATATACATAGGTAAAGGACATAACATCATATTTGAATCTTTCATAGCTACAACAATTCTTGATAAAGAAATATGCTTCTATGTGTTCTGGGGAGAGATATATGGTTTGGCTAATTTGTCTTGATATGTTCAAGGGTTGTAGTTCCTAAATCTTGAGATCGATTCTAGTGATGGTGTGGGTTTGAATGTACATTCATTGCACTCCACCATAAATAATTAAATCCATATTTTTCTCATTGCATATCACATACATACTAAAGATATTCATTCTTCTCCAGTCATCTATCTCATTCTTAGTTACAATCATACATCTTATTAATACTAAGAATACAAGCTTCGTTGTATAACTCCAATTCTTCGTCAAATAATAGGGTGTGATCATCATTTTTTTAAAAATCATTATCTATAGGGTCATTAGTTTCTTATAAGATATATTAACTTTAGATTTAAATGTGCCCCTTCTTATTACACATAAAAAATATACTATTTTTGAATTATTTTTAAAACTTCCTTCAGTAGAAAGACTTATTTGATTGGGTTGGGCCGTTCGGCGTAGATGGTGTATGATATAATACAGACTTGTGATTGCAATGGAGGGGGTTGGAAGTCTAGGGTTTAGAGAGGGTTACATTTTACTTTTGTTGCATGACTCAAAATGCATAATGAAATGCTAGGGGATAAACATTTCAAACTTCATTTCTAATGTTTAGTCATAAGTCCAATAAATAAATTTTCTTGGCAAAGCTACCACATCATTGTTATCACACAAAATCATCATAGAAGTTATGTATTTTTAAATGTTTATGTATAAATATTCAAATAATTAGGAACTTATCTTTCTTTAAGGTCAATAATCATCCATGTTAGTTTTCTTGTAGTAATATCTAGGAACAATACTTAGCTCTTAACATTCTTTCAATTTTTATCCAGGTGAAGGTGGTTCCTTTCTAGTTAAGCCTCTATTCCTTTGGGATAAGTTGTTTTTGCGATGGATTTTGGCAATGTCCTATTTAATTCAATTTTGGGAGTTCTAACTCAATTGGGAGCCCACCCATCTTATATTATCAAAGAATCAATCCATCTAGACTAATTTAACCAATACAAATAATCTATTAGGGTCCATAGGTGCCTTCATAGGTGAGAGCTTCAACTTCAAATCTCCTTTTGATGGATCTTTAAAGTCACAAACATTCTATAAGGATGATCTCTTCCACCTCTCATTCCTGGGACTGTGTTTGTCTCAAGTTTAGGTAGGTCCTTCTCCTTTGTCTATTTAAGAAGCCATCATCATCTAAATATGCATTATCATTTTGGATAAGAACTGTGACATTATTTCTATTATTTTTGTAAGATAATTCAAGATTGGTTGCAATTTGATATTTAAAGTTCTTATATTTTGAGTTTATGCTCCTGCAAATAATTCTTTAGTCTTCATTTTAATTATCTTGAATCTTAAGAATTTAAAGAGTCATTCATTTGACGTCAAAATTTCAATTGAATATTGTGAAATTAATTTGGGTGTTATAATAGATGATTTTTTTATTAATTAAATATGAGAGAGAGAGAAGATGAGAGAGAGAGAGAGAGAGAGAGAGAGAAGAGAGAGAGAGAGAGGAGTAGAGAGAGAGAAGAGAGAGGATGAGGGGGAAAAGGCTAATTATAGTGAAATATAAAACAATAGTAAAAATAAAATGATTTTTTTTAAAGTAAAAAACTTCTAAAGAAAGTTAGGTGTATCATAGATCTTTTATGTCCTAGGGCTTTTCTTAGATAGCTTAGACTTTTTTTGGACAAAGTTCTTTTTAAACTTTGGAAATACATAAAATCTTATGCGCACATACATAATTTTATAACATGTAATTTTGGAAACCAAGTAAAAATATGCTTGGATCTATAAGCCTAATCTCTTAGATGATAAATTATTCCAAATTTTGATAAACAATTCTAGTATTTCTAGAATAGCAAATAACATACAAAAATTAACAGTTTACACAAGGTTATTTACATGCATCAAAGATAATGTTTTAGTTTTCTGGAAGTTAGGTACCACCTTATCAAGATTTCACTCAAGATAAAAAGGTTTTTGGTAAGGATTTAACAAAGGGTTATTATATGGCTAGCTTTATTGTGGAGGATTATTTTTTAATTTGGGATGTTATAACTTAAAATATAGTCTGACAAAGAAATATATATATATATTCAAGATATAAATATGACATACAAATCTATTATAAGATGGATTCACGTAACTTTAAACTTAAAAAAGCTGACTCCCAAGCCTTTGGAGGGAAGGTCCACCGCAAAAGAAAATTTCAATTTTTGTTGTTCCCAAGTTTTAAACTAGATTTTGCTCATATTTTCTCTGATACAAATAATGAATAGGCAAGTGGATAGTCTTTTGGTGAAATTAATAAGCTAGCTGATGTTATGAATTTTAAAGTTTGAAATTAGAATGTGTTATGGGAGTTTGTGATAGAATGATGAAGATGTTTAAAAAGAGTATATTAGTAGGATGCTAAGACTAGGTCAATTTATGCTTATTTGAATTAATTTTGAAATATTACTTTAGGGAAAGTAAATTTTATGTGGATAAATTAGCTAAAAAATAATATTGGGATGATTAATTTATAATTTAAACTTATGAAAGGGAGTTGATGATAACAATTTAATAGGAGTTTAAGAAGATGTCAAGGTTTAGGTTAATAAGGTTATGTTTCAAGTGTTTCCTAGTTGGGCTAAATATCTAATATTAAGTATTTTAGATTGGTTTAGATTTTGGTGCGTTTGAATTATTGGCCTTAAGAGGTGCTTATAAAGTGGAAAAAAGAGTTGATAAAGAGCTTA
>NW_021318614.1:115097-139320 GCF_001605985.2 Dendrobium catenatum | reverse complement strand
TTAAAATTTTAATTATAATAATATTATTATATATTATTTAATAATAAAAAATATAAAATATCTGAAGCCATTATGACTATTTAAATTCCATTTGACTATTATTTTGAGCAAATAGAGAATCGGCTTGAAGGAATAAGAGAGAGAAAGAGAAGTGATACAAAGTGAAATCCAATTTTTGGGCAACTTCAAGACGTTTTTGTTTGTCGGCTTAGTTCAGAAACTTATTCGTCTCGAGGAAAGGAACATTTTGTCTATCTCAATTTTAAAAAACGTGTAAGTTTTGGCAAATATTTCAATTAGAATTTTGTATCTATTTTCAAAAATGAGGACTTTGCACTAGTAAAACTTTTATCGCATAACTTTTTATATGTTGTAAAGATTATGATTATGCATATTTTGAATATTTTCTAGAAATTTTTCACTAGAGGTTTTGAAATTTGCAGGGTTTTTATTGAATAAAAAATTATTAGGATGTTGAAAAATAGTGTTGTAGTATAATAAAAGTCTTAAAACATTATCTTACATAATCTTTGGTAATTTGATAATTTTATGAAAATATACATTTTTCCTAGTTAGATTTTCTATTGTTTACCGTTATACAATACTATAAAATTTTGATACATGCTAAATTATTCTTTAATTATTATAATGTGATGATATATGCACATATGTGAGTAAATGATATATATTGGGAGCCATAAGGGGCCAGAATCCTTTGAGAATATGTCTATATCACAGAATTGGTGGGAGTTATAAGGGGTCAAAATCCTTTGAGATTCTATCTGAGATAGAGATATCTGATATGTTATAGTGCCATAAGAAGGGGAGTTATAAGGGGCCATAATTTTTTGAGATTCTCTGTGGGTCTTGGAAATATAATTTAAACTACTATATGATATGAATTTCAATTTATCTATTTATTCTATACTTTTATTTGAATCATAGAAATGACTTCTATGCATTTATTACATTTTTTAGTTTTATGATTCTCAATTCAGTGATTTATTTAAAGTGCAATTAACTGCTTTTACATATTCAATAAAATATTTGATAAAAGAATATTTGAAAATTTAGATTAGTTTATGTGGCTTATTGAGCCATTGTAGCTCACAATATTTTTAATTCTGGTTTTCATGATCTGGGAAGGAGAAAGAGATTGTAGACTAGTAGTTCAGGATTAAATTTAAAGTCATAGGTATTTTGCTTTTTTTGATTTTTGTATAGTCATGGCTAGTTTAATTTTTAGTTTTATAATCTTGCCTGTAGCCATGTATTGTAGTTTAGATATTTATTTTGATAAATGAAAGAAATTATATGGATGAGTTTTTTAGTATTTGGATATTTTAGTAGCTCTATAGTTTATAATTTATTTTCATGAATATTGGCAGAAAATCTAAAATAATTCCAAAACTAAATATTGGGGTTTGCCTATCATAACTCAACACGATAAAACCTGTCCTGGTCGGGTTGGGTTATGACAAGCTTTTATGGTATCAGAGAAATATTTTTGGAATTGGGTCATAAAAATAAAGTTTTATGAATTGATCTATAAGTCGAGTGGGATAGTTTCAAGTTTGTTTGAGTGTTCATTATTTTTATTTTATGTGCATGTATATTTAGTTGCACATTCTGTATGATTATAGATCCACCAAACTTAGATATGACCAATAGATAGGGTGCTAGTCATGTAGCTTCTGTATATAATTCTACTCTAATAGTTGGTTCAAATGTAGTTTCATAGTTTGCTACATTGATAACCCAGATGATGGGTGAGGCACAAAGTAGGGTTCTTGCTAGATCTAAAGAGGTAGACAAACATCTATAATTATTTCTAAGATTGAAACCTCTAAGATTTGAGGGTATTGTTGAGCCCAGTGTAATAGAGGACTAGTTGATGAGACTGGAAAAGACATTTGATAGTATATAATATCTTCTTAAGAGGAAGGTATCGCTAGTAGTCTTTTTATTAGATCTCGAGGCAGAGCATTGGTGGATGGGCTAGAAAGAGGAGAAATTTTAAGGCAGATTAAACTTCCTGATTACTTAGGAGGAGTTCTCTAATATGTTTAGAGCCTATTTGTATAACCTTCTATACGATGGTAAATGCAGAAGGCCTTTCTGAGGCTGGTTCATGAGAGCAGGACAGTTATGCAATACGAGACAGATTTCACTTCTTTGGCTAGATATGCTCCATAATTGGTTAACACTCTTGTAGATAAGTGTTATAGGTTCCTGAGAGGACTTTGAGATAGTCTGAGACAGCCTCTTATGTAATTTCACATTTCTAATTTCACTAATCTTATGGTGAGAGCTCGTCTGATAGAGAACAACTTGATGGCTACTTAGTAGTGATGGACTGCTAATAAGAAGAGGTTTAGTGGTGAGAGTTCTGGTAGTGGATTTTCTAGGAAGAAGAGCAGATTTATACTGGGAGATTCTAGGAGAGGTGGAAATTGGCATCTACACCAATCTCTAGTAGTGACATCATAGCCATTTCTATTAGTGGGCCATCTATGTGATAGATTTATGGTCGACGTCATTCTAGTCAATGCTACAGGATGACTGGATAGTGTTTCAAATACAACCAAACAGAATATTGGGTAGCAGAGTAACCACAAGCAGGATTTAACCAATATGTTGTGTCCAGATCAGAGATCTTTGTCATACTGGCATAGAGACTGAGGGATCATCTAGTAGAGCTGGTGGGTTGGGTTTAGTGGAAAGGAAACCATCAGATAGTGGTTAGAGAGAGCCTAGTAGTTTTATAGCTCCAGCTCCAATTCAACCACTTGTATATAGTTTGACTCAACAGGAGGCCCGGGAGGTTTATATTTTTGAATGTCCATATCTTGTTTTATTTGATTCTGGAGCTAGTCATTCCTTTATTTTTGAGCATTTCTTGGATTCACTAAACTTGGCTTCAGTTACAATACATGTTTCTCTTTCTATTATTTTGACGGCTAAAGATAGTATGATAGCCAGTATATTTTATTTCTGTGATATTGAGATTTTTTATAAGAAGTTAAAATTCAGTTGTATTTTATTACCCATTTCCTCATATGATATTATTTTGGGTATGAATTGGCTGAGTCATTATGGGCTTAGATTGATTTCTTGAAGAAGTGAGTTACATTATTCAAGGGAAATGAAAGATGTATATTCCAGGGAGTTATAAGTGTTTTATCCTGCTTGATCTTTATATTGGAAGCAAATAGATTGTAGAAGAAGGGTTGTATGGTATTTTTGACATTAGTTCAAGATAAGAGTATAGATGCTGGTTCTCTTTCTGATATCCCAATAGTATGAGATTTTTTAGATATATTTCCTTATAAGTTAATTAGTTTACCTCCATACAAAGATGTAGAGTTCTATATTGACATATTTATTGGTATGGGCTTGATATCTAAAGCTCCATATAGGATGGCACCAAAAAGAGCTTCAAGAGTTAAAGGTTCAGCTTCAGGAGTTAGTTGTCAGAGGATTTGTTTATCCTAGTGTTTCTCCCTGAGTAGCACCTATTCTATTTGTGAAGAAAAAGGATGGTATGATGCGTATGTGTGTTGATTACAGAGAGTTGAACAAAGTCACTATGAAGAACAAATATCCACTATGACAAATTGATGATCTATTTGATCAGCTTGTTGGATCTTTTGTATTCTCAAATATTGATTTATGATATGGTTACTATCAGGTGAAGGTGAGAGAAGCTGATATGATGAAGACATCTTTCAATACTCGATACGAACACTACGAGTTTTTGGTCATGCCATTTGGGGTAACTAATGCACTAGCTATCTTTATGGATCTGATGAATATAATATTTAAATATTATCTGAATTAGTTTGTGATCATTTTCATAGATAACATTTTGGTATATTATGCTTATGAGTAAGATCAAGCTAGACATCTGAGAAGTGTATTGGATACTTTGAGGCAGCACCAGTATGTTGCATGCAAAATTTTTCAAATATGAGTTCTAGTTGAGGAGTATTTCTTTTCTGAGATACGTGGTGAGTGGTGATGGTATCTCTGTTGATCCCAAGAAATTTTAGGCAATCACTGATTGACTGAGGCCTACTACTATGTTTGAGATATATAGTTTCATGGGTATGGTTGGTTATTACATGAAGTTTGTCAAGAGATTTTCTCAAATTTCAGCACCTCTGGTGAGACTAACTCAAAAGTCAATAACTTTTGTCTGTACATCAAAGTGTGAGGCTAGTTTTTAAAGATTGAAGGATTATTTGATTTCTACTCTAGTTTTGGCTCTTCCCACTAGTACAAAAGGATTTCAGGTATTTGGTGATGCTTCATTAATAAGTTTGGGGTGTGCTTTGATACAACATAGTCGGGTGATAGCTTATGATTAAAGACAGTTGAGGCCACTTGAAAGAAACTATCTAATCCATGATCTTGAGTTAGCTGCAATTATATTTGCTTTAAAGATTTGGCATCATTATTTGTATGGTGTCAGGTGTGAGATTTTTACGGATCATCAGAATCTAAAGTACATATTCACTCAGAAGAATCTAAATTTGTGGCAAGGAGATGGCTTGAGTTAATTAAGGATTATGATCTAACTATTCAATATCAGTGTGGTAAGGCTAATATGGTAGCAGATACTCTGAGAAGGAAGCCTTCAGGATTATCATGTATGCAACTCACTTTTGATGAATATTTGATATGAGATATAGAGAGATTATAGTTGGAGGTGATTTCTTCTTCTGATTGGGATTCTGGTATAATTACTCAGATGATCATTCAGCCTTCTTTAGAAGAAAAGATTTAGTCAGGAAGCTCAAAAATTAGATGTAGCATATCCAAAATTGATTGATCAGATCAGATCTGGTAATAAATATGAACTCTGAGTTTTTTATTCTAGTATTTTTTGTAAGGATAGATGCTGTGTTCCTATTTTTGGAGATATGAGATAGGAGATTCTACATAAGGCTCATTATTCAGGCTATATTATTCATCCAGGAGGTAGCAAGATGTACGAAGATCTGAAGGATATGTTTTGGTGGCCTAGATTGAAGAAAGGCATGGCTGAGTTTTTTGTTAAAATGTGAGGCATGTCAGTTAGTGAAGGCAGCGCATTAGTGACTGGGAGGTCTTATGTAGTAATTACTTATTCCAGAGTGGAAATGGGAAGAGATAATAATGGATTTTGATATGAGTTTCTCCAGTTCGACGTAGGGGCATGATGCTATTTGGGTTATTATTGATCGACTAACAAAATCTATCCATTTCTTTTAGATTAGACATAAAGATATGGTGGACAAGTTAGCACAGATCTATGTTAAAGATATTATCAGGTTGCATGATGTGTCGAAGGTGATTGTATCTGATCAATATGGAATGTTTACCTCTAGATTATGGAGTGGTATTCAACAAGGACTAGGTATGAAGTTGCACTTTAGTATGGCTTTTCATCAGCAGATGGATGGATAGTTTGAAAGGACTATTTAGGTATTGGATGATCATCTAAGATTATGTGTTCTAGATTTTGGGGGTAGTTGGGAGGATCATATTTCATTGATAAATTTTGTATATAATAATAGTTATCAGTCTAGCATAGGCATGACTCCTTATAAAGCTCTATAATGGAGGAAATGCATAACTCCTTTGAATTTGACAAAGGTGGGAGAAAGACATGTGACAGGTTCAGCCTTTGTGGATGATACGACTGCAAAGATCAATTTGATTAGAGAAATGTTGAAATCTGCACAAGATAGACAGAAGAAATATTACAATCAAAAGCACAGATTTGTTGAGTATTAAATTGGTGACCAGGTTTATGTCAAAGTCAGCCCTATGAAAGGTGTTAGTAGATTTGAAAAAATTAGCAAGCTCAGTCTAAGGTATACTGGACCTTTTAAGATTATTGAGATGATCGGTAGTTCTACTTATAGGTTATTGTTACCTGATCATATGTTTGATATACATAATATTTTTCATATATCATCTTTAAGAAAATGGGTGTCTGATTCTAGGAAGATATTATATGTTGATGATGTTGAGGTTCATTTGAATCTGTAGTACAGAGAAGAAACTGAAAGGATTTTGGCATATGATGTGAAACAATTGAGAAGCAAATAGATTCCTAAGGTTAAGGTATAGTGAAAGCATAGGACAGCCAGAGAGGCTACTTGGGAGAAGGAATATGATATGAGATAGTTGTATCAAGGTTTTTTCTGACTCATTCTGCTTTGGGAATGTTGAGGATGATATTTTTCTTAAGGTAGGTAGATTGTGAAACCATTTAAAATTTTAAGATTTATTTTGGTTGACTTTGAGAAGTCCAAATCACACTGTCTTTAGCAGAATATTTATAACCTTATCTAATCGAATGATCCTCTATATAGGGTGTTACTAGTTAGTGTATATGATTGAGATCTTCTCTTGATCTGATTAGCCATAAAGTTATTATGAGGGAGTTTATTTTCTTACAAATATTTGATGAAGGGCTTTCTTTAATCCTCTGTTTCATCATCTACTACAAACAAAAAAATCATCTCAAATGGGGGTTCCTTATTTAGATATTGAAAGCCTATAGGTGATAAGACCTTATGGTCTTGTACTTATATCAAAATTGAATCATTTTCAAGACAAGCCATAGCTTTTGCTAATTTTGCTCAAGCATCTGATATAGTATTATTTCCATAAGCATTCTTATACAATGTTACAATAGGAATTTTCTTAAGAATATGCATCATATACTAATGATAAGGAATCAAATTTTTCGTTAATACTTGATAGATACAAGCTATTTGATTGATCACTAGCTGCAAATCTCCAAAGATTTTGATTTCTTGATTTGCATTCAAGATTTTCGACTCTAATCCAATTATATGTGTCTCATACTCAGCTTCATTATTCATATAATATTTAGACACATGGTAAGATTAATACATTACATCTTTTATGCTTCTTGTTGACTAAAAGAAGCACCATCAAAATAGAATTCCAAAGTAGACTTTTCATTTAACTCCAATTTCATAATTTGTTTATCTGACAGTTCATCATTTTTCAATTAGACATCTTGTACATAAGAGCTACTAAGAAGTCTACAATAACTTGTCCTTTCACAGAACATACAAGAATGAATGTGATTTCAAATTATGATAAAATCATCAACCATCAAGCTAATCTCCCAGATAAATTTTTACTAGTCATTAGATATTATAGTGAATTTACTCTTCATATTAAATTCACTTTATGAAAGAGCATATAATGCATCACCTTTTGAGTGGTAAGGATTAAAGCAATGCAATACTTCTCGATCAAAGGATAATTTACTTCAGTTGGAACTAAACTTCTACTCATATAGTAAAGTACATTCTCTTTTCCTTCCTTATTACCCTAAGCTAGCAAGGTGCTAAGATTTTCACTTAAGTATCCTACCTATAGAATTAGTAGCTTACCAGGGATGGGAATAGCAATATTAGAGGATTTATTAATAACTGCTTTATACTATCGAATGCTTTCTGGCATTTTCATCCCACTAAAAGTGAGTGTCTTTCTTAAATAGAGCTACAAATGATTGACATCTATTAGAAAGATTTGATATGAATCGTTTGAGATACGCTAATCAGCCTTGAAAAGATCTCAATTAGGTAAGACTTCTAGGTGGTGGCATTTCTATTATTACTTTAATTTTGTTCGGATCAATTTTTAATCCACAATGTCAAATAAAAAAACCTAAAAGTTTCCCTCAAGTGATGTTGAAAGTATACTTCAATGGGTTTATTTTTAAGTTATGCTGGTGTAAACTTTTGAAGATGATTCTCAAGTCATATAAATGAGCATCTTTTTATGGCTTTTAATGACTAGATCATCAAAATAACATTCCAGCTAATGCTGGATAAGTTTATCAAAAATCCTCATCATTGTTCACAGGTAGGCTACTCTAGCTTTTTTAATCTAAACGACATGACATTATAACAATGGATTCCTATCAATGTTCTAAATATTGTATACCTTTCAACTTTTAGAGCCATTTGCATTTGATTGTATCTGGATGAGCTATCTATAAAGGAAAACATTGCATGAAATGAAGCAATATTAACCATGCATTTTGGTGTAAGAAGTGGAAACACATCTTTAGGAAAAGCTTTGTTCGAAACTCTAAAATCAATATAGATAAGAATCTAACCATTCTTTTTCTTAATTGAGATAATACGAGATAACCAAGTCAAATATTTCACGTCTATGACGAAACCAACATCAATTAACATCTTAACTTCAACTATTACTTGTTGTTCAATGTCCAGTCATATCCGTCGATGCACTTGTTTGATCAAAATCATTCCTGGTTGAATTTCTAAACTGTGAATTACTATGTTTGGAGATAATCCAGACATTTTTTATGACTCCAAGTAAAATAGTTTTTATATCTGCCTAGAGAGAGAGAGTCCACTTTTCTAGAGAGAGAGTCTTTTTGAATTTCTATTAGAGCCGTTTTTTTTCTCGCCGCAACCATGGACGGAGTTGATCGAAAATTGCCTCCGGCTTCTATTCCTTATGGCTAGTTTTCATCCTGTTCGATTTCACGTAAAAGTTTGGATTCACGAAGTTCGCCTCATGGAGCTCTTGTAATTAGAGAAGCTTCAGATCCTCCGAAATCTTCAAATGTTGTTTCCTGCACTAATAAGGGCAAGAATGTATTGGTGGATGATACTTCTCTTCTTCCCAAGGAGACTTCTATTTGTGAAGATCAGTTTGATAAAGATGCGTCTTTCTCGGGGGGACCTATTTTGAGAGTTAATAGATTTTCAAATTCTATTAACGAGAATAAAGATTCTTTGTTAGAAGAAGGAGAAATTGGTTTGGCAAAATCGGAATTGATTATGAATGCAAATCTCACTAATGTACCTAATGATGTTTGTAGAAATGCTTTTGAGAAGTCCCAACACAACGAAGTAAATGTTGCTGCAGCAAAACCTATAGTTGCTCCTTCAGAAGTTAATGTGGAACTGATTGATGATGGAGTTGCAGTCATAATCGAACCTAAGAATGAACAAGCAAATATCCATAGACTGCAAAATTCTGTGGTGGTAAAGGTGTTTGGAAACTCAATTCCAGTTTCTGTAATAAGTTTTGAATTACATATCTAATAGAGTAAGTTTGGTTCTTTTCACTTAACTAGCTTGGGAATGGATTGGTTCCTTTGTTCATTTCAGTCTCAAGAAGCAATGGAAGCTGTGTTGAGCGGAGGTCCTTGGTTTGTTGGTAATCATATTATTGGCATGGACAAGTGGACTACTAATTTTTCGCCTCTAACAATGAAGAGTTTATTCTCTCCAATCTGGATTCGTCTGCCTCATCTCCCGCTAAATTGTTGGGATGAGGAAAATATTGCTTGAATTTCCTCTAGAGTTGGTGTTTCATTATACTTGGATGGTGATATGTTTAACTGGGGGAGAAAAGAGTTTGCCACAATATGCATTCGTATCAAATTAGATACACAGTTACCGTCGGAAGTTTGGATAGAAGGTTCTCAGGGTAGATTTTTTCAAAGAATTGAATATGAAAAAAAATCTCATCTTTTTACTTCTGCTGTGGCAGAGTGGGGCATAATCATCTTAACTATAAGAAGAATACATGGGATCAAACGAAAGTGCAGTCTGAGGCTATTATTAATGCTGAAAATCCTGTTAAGAATTATGATGTTGTGAAGAAACGCCTATTGAAATTGAGGGTCATAAGGCAACTGATGAGAACAACTCATATGATCTGTGGATCCATGTTTCTTATAAAAAGAAAACTTTTAAGCCTACAAACAGTGGTAAGCCTTCTTATCATCAGAAAAATTTTGTATCTGCTTCCTTACCTGAGAAGTTGCGTTCAGATGTTATTGTTGTTTCTCCTGAAGAGACAAAATTAAAAGAAGAATAAGATAAAGACAAGGCTGATGATTCAGTTATTGCTGGAAAGATCACTAGCCTGGTTGCAGATGTTATTGATTGCCATAAAGTTCACCAAGTTAGTGCTGGTGAAAGCAAGGCTGAATTATTTTGGAACAAAGAACCTTTATTTCAAAATATTGTTGAATCTGAATAGGATCCCGTGGGCCATTCTTTAATCAATGATGAAAATAATACAGCAGGTGTATTTGGTGATATTGTCCTTGGCCGTATTGCTGAAGTGCATCCCAAGAATGCTCCCGTATTAACTAACCAAAAAGAATTGAATCAAGAATCAGCTGTCCGTCAGAAGGATTTGAACGGTAGCTTAAGTAACCTTTCTGATGGGAAGCATAAGGTTAAGTTATCTAATGAATTGAAGAGATTGCGACCAGTGAAGCCAAACCTGAGAACAAGGAAAGGGGAAGGAGGGATTGATAGGGCTGGGGCCTCTACCCTATTTTGTACATTATGTCATCAATGGTTTTTTGGAATTGCAAGGGAGCAAAGAAAAAGGAAGCTTCCCATTATTTGAGAAGTTTAGTTGTTGAAAATGAAGTTTTCTTCATTGGTTTAATGGAAACCAAGTTAGTAAATGTGGATAATTCTAAAGTCTGTAGAATTATTGGTGATGATTGGGACTTCTTCCATTTTGCAGCTAATGAAACTTTGGGAGGTATCCTTGCGCTTTGGAAAAGTAAGATCTCTTCCTTTTCCATTGTCAATTCTTCTAATCAATGTGTGATAGCGAAGTTACTTTCCCCCAGTGGCCTTGTAGATAGTTTCTATTATGTATGGGAACAAAGATCTTTATGAAAGAAGGAATTTGTGGAAAATGTTAGAAGATCATACTTCTAGTTATAATCCGTGTATTATAGGAGGAGATTTGAATTGCTTGATTTATAAAGAATAAAATAAGGGTGGCAAAACATTTTCATTTTCTCAAGGGCCTCAAGAAATGAAGAAGTTCATTACTAACAATGATTTCCATGACATTGGTTCTGTTGGTCCTAAGTATACTTGGTGCAACAATAAGGAAGGGCTTGCTCGTATTTGGGAGAAACTTGACAGAGTTTTATTAAACTCTAAAGCTATGGAGGAAATTCCTTTTGCGTTAGTAAAGCATCTTCCTAGAGTCGCTTCTTATCATTGTCCTTTATTATTCATTCTCAACAATTCCAGGGTTTACAAACACAAGGAGATCAGATTTGAGAATGCCTGGTGTTCGTATGAAGCTTCAAGAGGCATTGTGACTATAGCATGGAGCAAAAGGGACCACGTTTTAGCTGTGGAGATTCTTCAAAGGAAGATTAGAGGATCTCTTAAATGTTTATTTTATTGGAGAATTTACAAAAGGAAATCTTATTGTTGTTGACCTCCGGATGAAACCTGAAAGAGCAAAAGAGAGAAGAAGCCAAAATCCTACGTACAAACCTTATACTCGTCAGATGCATCGATGCTAACACGCGAATCCCGCCAGAAATCCCGGAAACCTCGTATCTGTGGAAGAAAGTGCATGAGATGAATGTCACACTTGCTAGGCTTGCAATTTTGTGGAGGCAACGTTCCAAAACATAATGGATGGAAGATGGAGACCAGAACTCTCATTTTTTCCATGCATATGCAACGGCTAGAAGGAATTATAACATGATTAATCAAATATCTCATCCCAATGGCATGGTTGAAACGGATCTAGAAAAACTGCATTTAGTTTTTGTGGAATTTTTTATAAAGAAATGGATGAGGAGGAGTTATGACTTAACTAATTGGCCAAAGTTTGAATTCCAAGATCAACTATGCAATGATATGAAGGATGTAGTAAATTTTGATTTTACTATAAAAGAGCTTTTTTCATACAGTAATGAAAATGAGTAATAACAAATCTCTGGGAACGGATGGTGCAAATGCATCCTTTTTCAAATCCTTCTAGAATATTGTGAAGAATGAGACATGGAATGCTATTGATGATTTCTTTTCTTCAAGTATTATGCCATATTTTTGGACGGAAACTATGGTTGTCCTCATCCCCAAAATTTCTAATGCTTTTGAAGTTTCCAAATTTCGTCCGATCAATTTATGTCAATCAACTTACAAAATGGTGATAGGTATGATTTTGAGTAAACTAAAGCTTTGCCTCTCCAGTATTATTTATAAATTTCAAGGTGCCTTTGTTCTAGGTAGAGATATCAGATAATTGCCTTTTGGCTCATGAAGTTATCAATAAATTGAGATTTTCAATTGCTAAACCTGGTTCTATGCTTTTGAAACTTGATACGGAACAAGCTTATGATAGCAAGTGTCGGGAAACGTTGAATCAAGTATTGAAATTAATGGGGTTCCCAAGTAAGATTATTACTCTTGTTATGCAATGTGTTAGCTATCCGAAATTTTCCATTAAAATAAATGGGAAAATGGGTAAATGAATGGTTGTTGGCTGCAGTTTCAGGCAAGGGTATCCACTAACACCGTGTCTGTTTATTCTATGTTCTAAACTTCTGTCAAAGGCTTTTAAACAAAATGGTGATCAGCATGATATCAAAGTGGCTGCAAATTCAATTAAATTATCTCATCTTCTCTATGTAGATGATGTCTTAGTGTTTGTTGAGGCCTCTAGGATCAATGCAATGAGGTTGAAGCTGATTTTATCTAATTATTGTAGTTGGATGGGGTAGCACATTAATTATAAGAAATCCACGATTCTCTATGGGAAAGTGGTATCCAAGAAGAGGAGAAGAAGATTAAATAAACTATTGGGACTTTCTGATGAAATAACTTATTTGGGTGTCAAAATGGGATTGAGAAGAATAAAGGCTGTTGATTTTCAAATTGTTTTTGATAAGGCAATGGCGAAATTAAACACTTGGGGCTCTCGTTCTCTATCTCTTGCAGGAAGAATTATGCTTATTGTTGCAAATCTATTTTCATGGCTTATGTTTTGATGATTGACAAACACTATTTCTCTTGGACTGCTTGTTGCTTCCAACTTTTCAGGAATCGAAGATCGGACGAACAAGACAAAGCCAGTTCAAGATTGAGTAGGTTTAGGGTTGAGTCAGTCTGTACTTTTGTTTTTTCACTTCTTCAGTCTACTTGTAATGGTCAAAGAGACTGATGCTAAGTAACCCTTCACACACACACTTGAGAGACTTAGAATTTTTGTTTTTACTCATATCGGCCAGGACGATTTTGTTATCGGCTTGGACGATCAGGCTTAAAATAGAAAGTCTAAATAAGGATTCTTAATTAAGGCAGCCGTCATTAACATATCGGCCTGGACAATACGTGTATTGGCCAGGACGATAAGCTCAAAACAGAAAGAAGTTGCCGCCATAGACAATTAAGGTATACTGTATTTTTAAATTATCGGCCAGGACGATACTTGATCGGCCTGGATGATATTCACAAATTATGCCTTAATTGATCAGGAAATCAAGGGAGTAATTAAGGATGATTGATACGATCATATCGTCCTGGACAATCGCGATCATAGGATTCGGCCAGGACAATCCAGTCAAAAACTTAAGTTACTTCAGGACGATAAATCATCGGCCAGCTCGTATCCAGGGCTATTCTCATGGGGGGACGATTTTCCGCATGATTTGAACATAATCCGGGCCAGGACCGATCGTGAGATCGGCCTGCGACGATCAAGAAACAATTTTTCAATCATCCAGTCATGCAATCCAGGGCGAGCCCTGGCCGATCTTCTGAGTTTTTTGTAAAACTGATCGGCGAGGCGATGTCCCATAATCGCCTGGACGATAAAGTCCGGCAACTGCAATTTAATGAGCTTCCTTTGAAGCTCTTCTTTTAAGAGGTCATGTTCAACATTTTTTGGAATACTTTGGCTGCTACGTTGACCTGAGAAGACCTTGAGGAAGAAAGAGAGAGAGGGAGAGAGAGAGGATCTTATGAGGGGGGAGTTGTGAGGGGTTCAACAGGGTTGCTTCAGGATTCGCTCTGCTTCTTCTTCTCTAAAGTTTCTCGTTCGTGGAAGGGTCATAGAGGTTAAGGAGTTAGCTTTTGGTTGTGGTTCTCTTCCAGCTTCAGGAGGAAGCAAAAGGAGGTAGGTTCTCTGCCTGCCGGGGTGGCAAAAAGGAAGGTCTTGTGAGGGCTTCTCCGCCTAGCACATGGGGCTAAAGGAGAGTCAATCGTTTTTGTAGTGCAATACTTGGAGGGTGGCCTCCAAGGAGTGGCGTAGGTCGAGTTGATCGAACACTATAAATTTCTGTGTTCTGTTTTCTTGCTTCAGCACTTTTAAATTCCGCATTTTATTTTTTTGTGCGTGATTTTTGGTTTATGTTTTTTATTCTTTGGTTTAAAAGAATTTTTTAAAATACCATATTCACCCCCACCTCTTGTTAGCTTGGGCAAGTTCTATAGGCTTAACATCCCTAACCGAACTTTCAAGTGGTATCAGAGCGGGATTTGAAAATTTAAAGTTTGAAAAAACTTTTTGAATTGATCCATGGCTAACCGTGGGAATCGTACACTACGAAAGTTTATCTCTATTACCCCGTCTCCCTGTTCGAGTACCTACCTTTTGATTTTTTGGAAAACCTGCATGTCCAACATTTTACAATCTACTGATTTACGCATGTGGATGCTTAACAAGAAGGTTATTCTCCACCTTCTCTGAAATTAATCGGTGTTTAAAACTGAAGTTCTTTTACTGAATGGACTTTTTTATATGAACGAGATCTAGCTCAATTACTGCAAAATGTTTGAAACTGTTTTTTCTGTGCTTTAAAAATCTGAGGATTAACATGCCGCTAATCTACCAACTTGCAAAACTGGTAAAGAGATTTGGGATTAAATTGGTGCATCACCTATGAAGGTACTAAATGAGAGTTAAAACAATCCATTTGGAACATTCTCTTGCATGACTAACGAACTTTTTCGTATGAAATCTCATGAATCGATTTCTGAACATTTATAACAAGATTTACTCAGATGTTACTTCACTGCATGCACTAGGAAAAGAAACTTTCAAATTATGAAAAGTTACAAAAATTTTGAGATGCTGTCTTTCTTCGTAGATGCTAAAATTAACTCGCAATCACTGAATCTAAGGATTTGAACACCTATTCTATTGATAACATTACTTGGGCTCACTCATTGGCTTACGACAAGGGGTGGAATCAAAGACATCTTGATGCAGTGAGAAGAAAAGGAGACAAATAATTGCACTAAAAGAGCGCACAAATCGGATTCTGAATCATTTCCGGGTCTGAAAGCGATGAAGTTTCCTTCACACAAAGGCAATTCAAAAAGCTTTCTAGGAAGAAACAAAAGCATACATCATAGTGAGACAAAAAAGGTAAAGGAATCATAAACATGTTAAGGATTCTTTCTGATGTTGTTTGTTTTGAATGCCAGGAAACCTGGACATGTTGAGAGCCGATTGCCAACACTTCAAGATAACACAAGCAAGGAAAATATTGGAAGAAAAATCTAAGTTTAAGAAAGAATCACAGAAGAATCCTAGGGATTTGTCCTGGGCAGAATCTGGTCTGCTCCTTGAGACTGAACCAATAGGAAGAAAACTACAACTTGTTGTTTCATAGGGAGAAGATCAAAGTGATGAGAAGAGGTTGCAAACCAACACTATGATGAATTATTTGAGATTTTGTGAGAAAATACATGGCATCATACAAAAAACTCAAGAAACTCCATAGCAAGCCTAAATTAGAACATCTCGAAATCTACAAAAAAGAGCATGAAGTTTTTTCTCAAAGGCATTATGCAACGATTGATATCAAATCACAAGGCTCTTTCATTGATGAAATTTGATGACTTAACTAAAAAGCATTTGGAAACTAATTGATGAATATAATCGCATTAAGAGCTTCACCACCTCCATTAAGTTTGATCTTAAGAAATCTAAAGAGATTGAGAAAAATTATGAAGGATTGAGAATGATACATTAAAAAGAACAAATTTGAGGATTCAAAATGATTTTGATACTGGATAGAAAAATCGGATGACTTCCACTTTTTGAATCCTAAGACGAACCTATTGGAAGAGGTATTATACACTCAAACCATTTAAAGAAATCCTTTCCTGGAGTTAGATGTTTTTCTTCGTGGCAATTCTAGGACACAATCTCACACTATGCACCATTCACCGTAGTACACATTGGGGTGTGGAGACCTAAGTGGCATGATTCACCAACATATCATACCTAGCATTGCATTCTACTTTTCCTAAGAAGGACCCAACCCTGTTTTGGGTTCCTAAAATTGACTGTTGTTGAGTTTTGCAGGAGTGCTCTCACCAAAGACCTATGGGAGCAATAGGATAACTAGACCAATATGAGGCTGCAGCTATTCATGCTCAAACCTGCTGCTTTCAATAAATTCTTGAAATATGTTTTGTTCATTGTGTTTTTGTTTTTTGTTTTTATGTGTTTGTTTTCCACGTATTGTTTCTCTTCTTTCTAAAATTGGCCTTCCATATGTTGAATCTTTTCAAGGTTTTAGATTTTGAAGTTTTGAAAAGATTGTGTTTAGGCTTTTTCTAAATTTAGTTAAAGGGAGAAACACTCGTGGATAGTTTTCCTCCTTCTGACCTTGTTTTGTGGTATAATTTTTTCTTTCTACACAACAAATGTCAATTATATTTAGCCCAATAGTTTTTTGAAACTAAGATTCTTTCTATCTTGCTAACAATATTCTATTCTTATTCATAGTATTCCGAAAGCTCTTATATCTTCGAGTTTATTTAAAATCTTGCCATTGCTTTTATCACATGTTTTTTTTTTTGTTTTGTGACTTATTCTTCCGTAATGATTAGAGAGAGAGCTCCTATATCTCTAATATTATGAGGATATCTCACAATTCGAGCTTCTTTTAAGAGTTTGCAAAAGAGCTTTTAGCTTGCAATAATTAAAAAGGAAAGAGTCCAATGACGTCAAATTGAAAAAGAAAAATTATACACAATTGTGTATCAAAAATCAAAGTAATGCTCAAAGAAGCCAATCAACGATTCAAAGAGGCATAAATTGAGGCCAACTAAAGGCAAAGCTATCCTCTCTTTTCAAACTTTTAAAAACTTAGAGACTCAATTAACTATTTGATGAATTCAAATGATTGGATTTCAAAATTCCATGATTGGAAAAAAAGTACTTTGCTTTATTATTTATGAGATGGTTTTTTATAAACCAAGTTTGATTGGATCTCTTTTTTGCCCAATAGGTTTATCTGAGTTAAGCATTATTGTTTTTCAAAAGAAATTTTATACAATAAAAAACGTCTGATTTTTAGGGTTTACAGAATCGGATATCTTACCCTTTGTCTGATTAGAATAGGCTAAACTCCTTGTCTTGTGGAACTCTAAAAATTTATCTTTTTGAAATAATTCTCAATGATGATCCTCCATAAAACAAAAAAAATTAGAAAAATAAAATAAAAAAATATTCATTTTTTTATTTTCGCCTTGTGTTTTTTTTGCTTTTCTTTTACTGTGTTTTTTGACTGTTTTTTTTTTTTGTTTTTATTTTTGAGGGCCTTGATCATCACCGATTTTTTCTTAGTTTCAATTTCTAGTCATATCGTCCTGCCGATACTTAATTATCGTCCTGGACGATAGGACAAAATATCTTCAAATTCCATCTGCTGATCTTTTATGTGCTTTGCTGTTATTCATTCATCCTGGAACGATCCTAATATCGTCCCTGGACGATATGATCAAACTCTATTGCATCATGATGATAGTCTGGCCGATTAGACTTTTTTGTCTGGCCGAATGCAATTTATGTACAGTTCGTCCTGGCTGATACAACTTGAATCGTTCTGGGACGATCCATGTGTGCCAGCAGAGCATTTAAATCTTTAAATTAGGCCGGACGATCCATTATTGGACAATACCGGCCGGGCCGATCCACTGATCATCTGCGACGAATAGATACATGGCAGTGATTTAAAATGTTTTAACTTCGCCGGTACGATCAATTAATCTGTGCATCGTCCTGGACGATACACCTAATCACCCCGGATGATCGCTTTTTCAACGTCGTCTGGCATTGACTCCTCGGGCCGATCGCCTGTGTCTAATAGGCCTGGCCGATATCTGTCGCCCGGACGATCGGACCGCCTTTTGACCATTGGCTGTTGTACGTATTATTGAGCCATAATGCCTGGACGATTCTCTGCGATCGGCAGGACGATATGGCCGTTTTTTTAAATTTTGGCGTTCTAGCCATCAAGTTTGCACTTTCCAGACGCCTTTCTCCTCTTGTGTTTTCTTTGCTAACTCCTTACTCTGGTTGGTGGGAAATGTGTCCGACAAACTTCTGGGGTTTTCTCGAGGGCTAAGATTGACGCCTCAGTTTCAAGAAAGCAGAAGATGAAGCACGCCTACCATCGTTACAAAGAGTGTGGGATAACTGTCTCAGAAATTATCAATTCCTGCCCACATCTCATACCGGTAATGGATTCTTTTTGTCACACTCCCTTTGCTTTCAATTATGTCTCTTGCTTTCCCTTTCAATACCGAGTTTCTTCGAGAGTTTTCGCAACTTCGCATAAAAAAAAAAATAACCCTACCCTTCACAGCCCTGACCTCTATGTGAATCGACGCCCCTGTCGAAATCACATATCATGGATTGTGTTGATCTTCTAACAGGCTATCCAACCCGGGATAAGCTGCACCTTAATCACTTCTGATCCTGACGCTTGACTAGTCCAACGGCGATCACCTTCCTTTCCGCCAGACCAATGCACCTTTCCAATGTTGGAGAGACTTAGCTCTTTAGTCAAAGATGCTAGGACAATTCAACATGTCTTCGCACCTCCATAATTTCAAAAGCTTGGGGATCGAATCCACATCACCTCCTCTACTTCCCTCACTATTCTAATCATGGCTCATAGAGAATTCAAATACTTGCCGGGAAAAAAATTTTTTAAAAAAATTTTTTCTTTTTTTTGAAAAATACATTGATCACTTAACCACAAATCCGCGATCCGGGTTCACAAGAGGAAACCCAATCTATCCTTAGGACAAACAGCATAGGCCTATGTCCTTGAAACCAAAATACCAACTTCAGTATCCTACTCCCAAACAATCCTTCCAACTCGCCTTCTACTCAAACAGTTCTTCAGTACCCTTCACAGTACTCATCTCCACCGTGAGAATCATGCGCAAATTTTTCATCATCGCAGTCTTGCATCAGGGGCGATGCTCTGGCCGATCTTCTAGTTTTGTACTGATCGGCCAAGCGATGTCCATTATCGGCCTGGACGATAAAGGTCAGCACTAGCAATTAATGAGCTCCTTTGAAGCCTTTCTATTTAAGAGCTCATGTTCATTATTTTGGAATACCTTTGGTTGATTGTCTTACTGTAGAAGACCTTGAGGAGAGAAAGAGAGAGAGGGAAAGAGAGAGATCTTTGTGAGGGGGAGCTTTGTAAGGGGATTCACAAGGTTTGCTTCAAGGACGCTCTGCTTCTTCTTCGTCTAGAGTTTCTCGTTCGTGGAAGGATCGGTAGAGGTAAGGAGTTAGCTTTTGGTTGTGGTTTCTCTGCCCAAGCCTTCAGGAGGAAGCAAAAGAGGTAGGTTCTCTGCTTGCCGGGGTTGGCAAAAGGGAGGTTCTTGTGAGGGCTTCTCCGCGCTAAGCCAGTGGGAGGCCTAAAGGAGAGTCCAATGTTTATTGTAGTGCAATACTTGGAGGGTGCCTCCAAGCGAGTGGACGTAGGTCGAGTTGACCGAACCACTATAAATTTCTTTGTTCTTGTTTTCTTGCTTCCGCACTTTTTATTCTCATTTTATTTTTTGTGGCGTGATTTTTGGTTTATGTTTTTTTATTCTTTTGTCTAAAAGAAATTTTTTTAATACCCAATTCACCCCCCCCCCCTCTTGGTTAGCTTGGGCAGTTCTATAAGGCTTACCATCCCCTAACGAACATTCACGTTTCAAAATGGCTTTTACTTCCATTACCTTCTTTTTTAATGTCTCATTCTTTGATTCCTAAAAGCTAAAATTGCAAAGTTTTGCATAATTTTCTATGGCATAAGGAGAGGAAGAGAAGGGATGCATTATAATATCATGGAAGACTTTAATATTCTCCTATGAATATAGAAAGGTTTTAGCATTCAAGAAGCTCTACGAAAGACAGGGTCCTTTAAGGTTCGTAATTACGTGGAACTTCTTACAAAAGAGAGCTCTCTTCTTAGTAGAGTCTTAAAGCAAAATAATGGAGTAGTGTTTGGGATGAAGAACTGAAGAGAAATGCTTCTCCTTCTTGGTAGATCATCAAGGATTTGGAGCTTGTCAACTTGAAGCCAATCATTAGATGGAATGTATCTGCTGGTATCATATTGATATTAATAAGGACTTTTTTGGTTGCTGGATTGATGTCTTTGAAGAAGTTGCCTGCTACTTGCAATTTTGACTAATTTTTACAAGACAAAAGGTGTCTATTCTTTCTTTGATGATGAAAAAAAATGGGATATTACAATTTTTAAGAACTTACTTTTCTAGAAGGTTATTATAAGGACTTATAGTGAATACTCTTATAACATTGAGAAAGAAGAAGAAGAGCTGGAGTTGAATCATTTCAATTTTGGCAAGTCGATTATTGCTATTGACAGTATGAACTAATTCCCTATCAGTAAATACAACTTGATTGAATTTTGAAGTGGATGAAAAAATTTGACATCTCTAATCAGGGAATATCTTCTTTTGGTGGAGATTACTTAAAAATAATGGCATTGCCTACTAATTAATGGTTGTAATAAGAGAAAGCTACAATAGAACCTCTGCTGTCTGAGAGGGATACGATGCAATTGAAGATTCAGAACATATTTCATTCAATCACTAAATTCTCTGATTTTTTAGAACTTGCTGAGGTGATGGGGGACATTAAATATTACCTAAGTTCCATAGGGCTTATCCCAATGTCTGTAGACTTTAAGGAAAGAAGTTGAATTGAAGCCAGACCTTGCCAGAATTAATATTGCTGCTTGTCTATCAAAACTGGAAATCCAATAAAATTTGGTTAAACACGATAACCATTTCCTGTTGCTGGCAGAAATTCTTTCATCCTATTCGTTTTTTTGCCACTTGTTTCCAATTGAAAGATCTGGGATATCAATTAAGGAAAGAGCTGTCAAATAGTTGGTGTTCACCTAAAGATTGATCAAGCTTTAACGTGGACGCTTCTTTAACAAAGTCCAATATGGTTTGCATAGCATGCGTGTTTAAGGGGGATTGCAAAGGCAGATTTCTTTGTTGCTTATTTGGAAGCAAGTTTTGATTTCATTGGGACGTTGGGCATACTTGGAAGCTATCTTAATCTTCAAAAATAATCATAAGAGAGTCGGATTCCATTGAGATTTTATTTGAAGAGATAATGTGAATATCACCTAAAGTTTCCTTCAGAATTCCCATGAAGATGTTTCCTGATCCGAATAAGAGGAAAAAAATATTGGGTCTTTCTTTTCTTGAATGTTGAAGAATTTTATTTTTTCATTTTGTACCTAGAAAAATGTAGTTAATGTGTTGATTTCTGTTCACATCATGCCTTATGGGGTTGACCTATTGGGATTTATTTTTTTTGTTTGTGACTCATCAACTTATTGTCAGTTGAATTAGGATGGATTGGTGATAGCTTTCTTTTCCCTAGTTGAATTTGTATCTTCTTCCATTTTTATTGATTAATGCAATTTGCTAAGCTTAAAAACCAAAAAGTAAAAATAGTCTTTGATTTCTTGTAAACGCATTTGGGGGTCTAAGCCCCCTTATAAAAACAAAAAGTAAAATGTCTTTGATTTCTTTAAACATCTCAGTCATTTCTTTGCCACCACTTATTCAATAAAAGACTTGTGAAATTGGATGAGGTCTTCTTCGCTATAGTAGATTTAATTTTCTTTTTAAATCATCAACTATAGAACCTTTTATTTCTCTTCAAGTTAATGGAAGCTACATCTGCCTAACTTCGAGAGTCACTAAATCATACTGAATTTTTTTAAATAAGTTTGTTAAAAAAGTTTTTATGTTCGTTAAAAAGAGACTATCATACTCTAAATTATTTGATATAATAAGAAAATAATTCATTATCATTAAATGGGCATAAAGTGTTTGATGTTGACCCCTAATCTTGAATGCCTTTTTTTTTACAAAATACTGATTTATATACATTGTTAATTAGTGAAAAGAATTCAAACAACAATGCGAAAAAACGCATAAATTCTATGACCTGATTATAAGTGGAGCAACAGATTCCCAACAAGAACTGAAAAACAAATAGTTGAATTCTGGACCCTCATTAAGGCAAAGTGGCAATCTGACAGTAGAAAAACGAAGTATAAATTCTGGTACTAAATTACAAAGTGAATAATCTAATGGAGCAAGTTTTGCTTGAAATTGTTTCCTTCTTTCTTTTGTGATTCCTGATTCGGCAAGCATAAACTAGTAAGAGATGCTTTTAACTTGAATCTACTTATATTCCCTGTCATGCCTAGGCCTCTTGTTTTGGCTGCAGGCATAGGGCAATTTAGACTGCTTATATGCTCAGCCCTGGTGGTGTGATCTTGACACCTTACATGACTCCTCGCAAAACATCGCACAAAATCAGAACTCATCACTTGCATAGTTTATCACACAAGCACCACAAAGGTGTTTTCATGTTCAATCGTCATCTTTTCTTCTTCCTCGTGCTTCCACTTTCATCAAAATCTTTCTGAGGTGCCCTTGGCACATTTGTTTGGGAGCTGAGGCTTTGAGCTTGATTTATTGTCTCTTATTGCGGCTGCTTGTTGGGAGTTTTTCGCTCTTTAGATAGTTCTTGACTGTTCCAGTCACAACGCTCATAGATGGTTGGGAAGATTGGTTGATCATACTGCAGAGCCTCTTCCTAAACTCTTTGTCAAATCCAGAACCGAGCTTCCCAAAGTAGCAGAGCAACAGCCATAAGCCATGAATCATAACTGTGACAGCAACAAGTGCAGCCAATCCTTCTCATCCATCCCATCTCTAAGCGAGTTAATTCCTAATGCAGGTTCAGGAAGCTCCAGAGGAACTTCCTCAGCAGGTAAGGCGACTCCAGGTCTTATAGGAATTCCCAAAATTACACAAATGCTCTTCTCCGGATCACAGAGCTTCGTAAACTTCTTCCATATCTGTAGTTGAGAGCCTTTTTGTTTTTTTTTTGGATGGAAATGCCAAATGCATTAAAATAAAAGAAGGAAAATAACCTAGGAAACAAGCTACTAGGTGATAGAACATCTATCACCGTCCTCCATACAATATAGAACCATAAAATGTAGTAGAACATTATTAACCCGTTGAAGCATCCCAAAAAAAATCTGCATTCCTAAGCCTAATTTAGCACAAAAATGAGCCAACTAATTACAATTTCTATAACAAAAATTAAAATGAATAAATATTATAGGAATGTAAATCTTCAAAATTCATCTTCCATATTGCTCCATCAACCCTCTCCATCGATTTTTGAAGATGCTTGATGACATTTACAATTATCTCCCTCTATGATTAATCCTTTAGCTTCATCATCCATCCTTAAGGCCTACTTTCAAGTGTTGAAATCTGCAAGTTCCCAATGCTCCTATAATCCAAATGTGAGCATTTAACACGAAATGCTGAGAGGAACCTCCCTTTAGGATTCTAAACACTCCCCCTCAATATTCTGCCTTATATGATTGTAACACGAGCTTGCATAAAGTTAAAATTAATCCAATCGGGACGAGGAGGGTGCAATCAGAATTATTAAGTCCGAAGCTGGTTAGATATGCCAGATTTATGAAATTAGACTTAAATTTTAAAGCATTAGAAGGCTATACTGATAGCAATCTGGATGTAAGGAACTCACACTAAATTCTTCATACTCCATGCTAACAACTCTGAATTCCTTGCTACTTTCCAAAACAATAGGCATACGAGCCAATACAAATGTACGCAGAATGAAACTTATTGCTTATCCCAGGTAAGCTTCAGTTTTTTGATATATCACTGAATTAGAAATGAAGTAACTGGACGTTGGAATTACTATGATTTACTTTCACCACTAATCCAGCTTGGTTGCTCAACTAAATAATCAAAGAGCCATTCCACCTAACCACATGAAATTAATGTTTTCAATTTTCCAAGCAACGCCCTAGGACAGAGTTTGTTAATTATTGACACAATCTGCCAATAGAAATCAAAAATCATATCGGTGGGGGGCTGGGGGCGCGGTGGTTGCGGTAGGAGCGGGCGCTGCGGGGAAAAAGGGGGAGAAACCACGGCCGGGCCGGGGGGCGGGGAGCCTGGGTGGGGAGGCGAGCTGGCGCCGGAAAACCGTGGTGGGGGGGAAGCCGTTG
>NW_021318614.1:91890-114997 GCF_001605985.2 Dendrobium catenatum | reverse complement strand
TTCTCCGCCTAGCTGTGGGGGCTAAAGGAGAGTCACGTTTTGTAGTGCAATACTTGGAGGGTGCCTCCAAGGAGTGGACGTAGGTCGAGTTGACCGAACCACTATAAATTTCTGTGTTCTTGTTTTCTTGCTTCCGCACTTTTAATTCTGCATTTATTTTTTGTGGCGTGATTTTGGTTTATGTTTTTTATTCTTTGTTAAAAGAAATTTTTAAAATACCAATTCACCCCCCCCCTCTTGGTTAGCTTGGGCCAGTTCTATAAGGCTTAACATCCCTAACGAACATTCACTTATCAAAATGGCTTTTACTTCCATTCCTTCTTTTTTAATGTCTCATTCTTTGATTCCTAAAAGCTAAAATTGACAAAGTTTGCATAAATTTTCTATGGCATAAGGAGGAAGGAAGAGAAGGGATGCATTATAATTCATGGAAGACTTTATATTCTCCTATGAATATAGAAGGTTTTAGCATTCAAGAAGCTCTAGAAAGACAGGGTCCTTTAAGGTCTCGTATTACGTGGAACTTCTTACAAAAAGAGAGCTCTCTTCTTAGTAGAGTCTTAAAGCCAAAATATGGAGTAGTAGTTTGGGATGAAGAACTGAAGAGAAATGCTTCTCCTTCTTGGTAGATCATCAAGGATGGAGCTTGTCACTTGAAGCCAATCATTAGATGGAATGTATCTGCTGGTACTCATATTGATATTATGAAGGACTTTTGGTTGCTGGATTGATGTCTTGAGAAGTTGCCTGCTACTTGCAATTTGACTAATTTACAAGACAAAAAGGTGTCTATTCTTCTTGATGATGAAAAAAAATGGGATATTACAATTTTAAGAACTTACTTTTCTAAAGGTATGATAAGACTTATAGTGAATACTCTTATAACTATTGAGAAAGAAGAAGAAGAGCTGGAGTTGATCATTTCAAATTTTGGCAAGTCGATTATTGCTTTGACGTATGAAGCTAATTCCCCTATCCAGTAAAACAACTTGATTGATTTGAAGTGGATGAAAAAATTGACAATCTCTAACAGGGAATATCTCTTTTGGTGGAGATTACTTAATAATGCATTGCCTACTAATGAATGGTTGTATAAGAGAAAGCTACAATAGAACCTCTGCTGTCTGAGAGGATGCGATGCAATTGAAGATTCAGAACATATTTCCATTCAATGCACTAAATTCTCTGATTTTTTAGACTTGCTGAGGTGATGGGGGATTAATTTACCTAAGTTCCATAGCTTATCCCAATGTCATGTAGACTTTAAGGAAAGAGTTGGATTGAAGCCAGACCTTGCCAGAATTAATATTGCTGCTGTCTATCAAAACTAGAAATCCAAAAATTTGGTTAAACACGGTAAACCATCTCCTGTTGCTGCAGAAATTCTTTCATCCTATTCGTTTTTGCACTTGTTTCCAATTGAAAAGATCTGGGATATCAATTAGGAAGAGCTGTCAAATAGTTGGTGTTCCCCACCTAAAGATTGGATCAAGCTTAACGTGGATGCTTCTTTAACAAAGTCCAATATGGTTTGCATAGCATGCGTGTTAAGGGATTGCAAAGGCAGATTTCTTTATGCTTATTGGAAGCAAGTTGTTCATTGGGACGTTGCATACTTGGAATTGGCAGCTATACTTAATTTCAAAAAAAATTCAAAGGATTGTATGTCGATCAACATTGAGATTATTATTGAAGGAGATAATGTGAATATCATAAAGTTTCTTCAGAATTCCATGAAGATGTCTCCTGATACGAATAAGAGGAAAAAATATTGGGTCTTTCTTTTCTTGAAATGTTGAAGAATTTTATTTTTCATTTTGTACCTAGAAAATGTAGTAATGTGGTTGATTTCTGTTCACATCATGCCATATTGGGGGATTACTATTGGGATATTTTTTTAGGTTGTGAACTTCCATCAACTTTTGTTCAGTTGATTAGGATGGATTGTGATAGGCTTCTTGTTCCCTAGTTGATTGTATCTTCTTCATTTTTATTGATTAATGCAATTTGCTAAGCTTTAAAAACAAAAAGTAAAATAGTCTTTGATTTCTTTAAACGCAATTTGCTAAGCTTTAAAAACAAAAAGTAAAATAGTCTTTGATTTCTTTAAACATCTCAGTCATTTTCTTTGCCACAACCTTATTCAATAAAAGACTTGTGAAAATTGGATGAGGTCTTCTTCGCTATATAGATTTATTTCTTTTAAATCATCAACTATAGATTTTATTTCCTCTTCAAGTTATGGAGCTACATCTCTAACTTGAGAGTCATCTAAATCATCTGAATTTTTTAAATAAAGTTTGTTAAAAGTTTTTATGTTCGTTAAAAAGAGACTATCATACTCTAAATTATTTGATATAACTAAGAAATATTCATCATCATTAAATGAGCATAAAGTGTTGATGTTGACCCCTAATCTTGATCCTTTTTTTTTACACTGATTATAACATTGTAATTAAGTGAAAGATTCAAACAACAATGGAAACAAAACAAGCATAAAATTCTGTGACCTGATTAATAAGTGGAGCAACAGATTCCAACAAGAACTGAAACAAACAAAAAGTTTGAATTCTGGACCCTAATTAGCAAAGTGGCACTGACAGTAGCAAAAACGAAGTATAAATTCTGGTACTAAATTAACAAAGTGAATAATCTAATGGACAAGTTTTGCATTAGAAATTGTTTCCTTCTTTCTTTTGTGATTCTGATTCGGAAGCATTAACCTAGTAAGAGATGCTTTTAACTTGAATCTACTTATATTCCTGTCATGCCCTAGCCCTCTTGTTGCTGCAGGCAGGGCATTTATACTGCTTAATATGCTCAGCCCTGGCTGGTGTGATCTTGACACACTTACCATGAACTCTCACAAACATCGCAACAAATCCAGAACTCATCACTTGCATAGTTATCACCACAAGCACCACAAAGAGTGTTTCCATGTTCATCGTCATCTTCTTCTTCCTCGTCTTCTCCACTTTCATCAAAATCTTTCTGAGGTGCCCTTGGCACATTTGTTTGGAGCTGAGGCTTTGAGCTTGATTTATTGCTCTTGCGGCTGCTGTTGGGAGTTTTCTCTTTAGATAGCTTCTTGACTGTTCCAGTCACAACCTCATAGATGGTTGGGAGATTGTTGATCATACTGAAGAGCCTCTTCCTAAACTCTTTGTCAAATCCAAACCGAGCTCCAAAGTAGAAAGCAACAGCCAATAGCCATGAATCACTGTGAACAGCAACAAGTGACAGCCAATCCTTCTCATCCATCCCATCTCTAGCGAAGTTAATTCCTAATGCAGGTTCAGGAAGCTCCAGAGGAACTTCCTCAACAGGTAGGGCGACTCCCAGGTCTTATTAGGATTCCAAAAATTACACAAATGCTCCTTCTCCGGATCACAGAGCTCGTAGAACTTCTTCATATCTGTAGTGAGAGCCCTTTTTTTTTTATGGAAATGCCAAATGCATTAAAATAAAAGAGGAAAATAAACCTAGAAACAAGCTACTAGGTGATAGAACATCTATCACCGTCCTCCATCAATATAGACATAAAATGTAGAGGAACATTATTACCCGTGAGACATCCCAAAAAAAATCTCATTCTAAAGCTAATTTAGCACAAAAATGAGCCAACTTATTACAATTTCTATAACAAAAATTAAAAATGAATAAACCAAAATATTATAGGAATGATAAATCTTCAAAATCATCTTCCATATTGCTCCCATCAACCCTCTCCATCGATTTTTGAAGATGCTTGATGACATTTAAATTATCTCCCTCTATGATTAATCCTTTAGCTTCCATCATCCATCCCTTAAGGCTACCTTCAAGTGTTGAAATGCTGCAAGTTCCAATGCTCCTATATCCAAATGTGAGCATTTAACACGAAATGCTGAGAGGAACCTCCCTTTAGGATCTCTAAACACTCCACCAATATCTGCCTTATATGATTGTAACAGAGCTGCATCAAAGTTAAATTTAATCCAATCGGGACGAGGAGGGTGCCAATAAGAATTATTCAGTCGAAGCTGGTTAGTACCCCAGATTTATGAAATTAGATTAAATTTTAAAGCATTGGACGCTATACTGATAGCATTGGATGTAAGGAAACTCACACTAAATTCTTCATCTCCATGCTTAACCTGATTCCTGCTTTTCCAAGAAACAAACAACATAGAGCAATACAAATTACCAATGAACTTATTGCTTCCAGGTAAAGCCTTCAGTTCTGATATACACTGAATTAATGAAGTAACCGTTGGAACTATGAACCCCCACTAATCCAGCTTGGTTGTAACTAAAATAATCAAAGAGCAATTCCCTACCACATGATTAATGTTTTCAATTTCCAAGCAACCCCTAGGACAAGAGTTGTTATTTACCATCCTCCAATAAAATAAAAAACCATTGGTAGGTAAGACGTTATTGAGCAAACGCCACCAAAAGCATTCTACCTGTGGAGATAGCTTTAATTCCTTGAACCATTTGCTGTAGTGAGAGCCTTGACTATGCCGGCCCGATGGCCTCTGAAATCCCGGAAAACCTCCTATGGCGTCCGAGGATTGTATGCCGCCCCACCCCTTCCATATTCTAAATGCCGCCTCCGACCCCTGATGGCGGGAGGAAGCTCCAATTCGTACCTAGAGCGGTCGCAGACCGAACCAAACAGAGAAAGGGCGAGAAGGGCAAGACATGACCAAAGAAAGTTTTTTTTGTTTTTTGAGAAAATGTCATTTGCATTAAAAAAATATTACAAACTACTAGGTGATAGAGAATCTATCACAATCCTCTTTTAACAAAGGAAAAAAAGAAAAGAATCTTATAACAAGTTAGATCATCTAAAAAAAATCACCCAATAAAATTAAGTTAGCACATAAATCATTTAACTTATTACATTTTCTATGAGATAAATGAAATAAAAATTCCAAAAGCCCTTCAATTGTTACAAGTTATTGTGCGGTCATAGCTCCAATGGAGATGGATGGAAAACAAAAATTGAGTGTGAGAGACCACCCATGATAGACTAGAGGAGGGTGCGAGACCAAATCTTAATCCATATTTATAGTTTTTCATATTCCATAGGGGTTTGAATTGTTAAGCTTCACCTCCAATCCAATTTATATGGTGTTAAATCTTGCTTAGCAAATTTGCTAACACTGTTTGAGTACCAGTCAAAAGGAAGTTCTATTATTTCATCTATAAATGGAACATCTAGGGTTACATCAATTTCAATTGTTTTAATAGAAGAAGGTACACATGTATTATGTTTGGAATCTAGGCATAAAAGAAAGAGAGGCTTTCACCTATAACCATTTTATATCATTATGGGATAGTTGAGTTAGGATAATATTTTTCACATACTTCTTTAATCTCATCATAGTAGATATATCAAAGTATGTTCCTTAGCAATTTGGACATCTTCCTTAGTAATTTGGACCCTATCCTCAATGCTATTAGCTTCTATAAATTTTTTAAAACTTTTGCTATTTTATAGAATTCCTATATTCTATAGCATGTGACTTTTTCTGAATCATATAATATTCAACCTCTCAGCTAGATTCCAAATTAATATGTATTGTAGGTACTTTTATTTATATATACTATTTTCACTTTCTTTCATCATTTGATTTTGCCATCCCCAACCTCTTCCTTTAGATCATTGAGCCATTCTACCTCCTCTTTGTGAAGGAGGGGCAGGAAACCAACAAAACTCATGTTCGAGATTGATAGAATTTTCTTCTTATTTTCCTTTTTTCTCATTCTTTATTTTGTTTTACTTCTATATCAACAAGTTTGACTTTTTTACAAAAAGATACCTTGCTTCTTAGATAGATAGTATGAAGCGTCTTCATATATAATAACTTCATGAATTGAAATTGGTTCAAGATCACTTTTAATATGTTGTTCTACCCCCTCGCGAGAGTAATATATACACTGATGAAGGGTAGAAGGATTATTCTATACTCATGGAGTTAGGTTAACCTAGGAGAGTATTAAGGGATGTTTCAAAATCTATTACATGAAATATGGCTTCAGTTTTAAGGCTATATAGTCCTAATACAAGGGTTGTCAAACCTAAAGCTCTGCCACCTTTTTTGTTGAATTCTCATAACATTATTTTATCAGAACTGAGTTTAAGTGTATTCACTTTTAAATATATGAGAGTTCTAAGAGTCATAATGTTGGCCAATGCACTCAGATCAATATTAATAGGAGATAATTTAAAATTATCTATCTTCATAGAAATATATAATAGACTATTATGAGCCGTTATTCCCAATAACGAATCTTCATTCGAGAATGTGATCCCTGGAAATTTCTTGAAGTATAAAATTTCTTTAGATTTATTTGATGCTAACTGATCCATACCAATCTTTGAATTTAGTAAAGCTTTGATCAAAGCATCCTTCATTTATTTAGAAAGAATTAGTGTATCAAAAATACTTAATTTCTTGGGCAATTTTCATAGATGCCGAAAAACATTATAATTTACATTAGGAATATCTAAATTAGCAACACTTGGATCTAGTTGAATCAATATTAAAGTCTCTAGATTATTAATAATTTGGTTTGATTTATTGGTTGCAGATACTTCTGTTGGTAATAGTTTACCACTATATAAATTTACTTGAACTAACTCTTCTAGGGAAAAGATAGTGGGTTCATTTAATTCTAAATTGTTATTCACTTTCAAAACTTCATATGATAAATTATCAAAATCAAACATCTCAATTTTTATATCTATTAGATTGCCTTGAAAATAGAGGATAGGGGAATCACTATCAGAGAAATAATGAAGATATTCTTTTAACTCATCTAAGTTTATTTTTTATTATTTAGAGTTATTTTTAGTTTCATTATTTAAATCATTGATTATTTTATCATCTCCAAGTATAGATAAAATATACACTGAATCATTCTTCATTGCTTTCTTTGCCCCAATCGAGACAAAATAACAATCATATAGTGTAAGAGGTACAATATCTTTATTTTCCCATTTAAGGAAATTACAACTTCAATATTTATATCACTACTTTTATTTTAAGGTATCCTTTTTTTTGCAACTCAAGCTCCCAAGTTTATGGTTTTGATTATAATAAACATTAATGATTGCATCTTTCTATCTCCTATCTATTGTATTGTGTTTTTTTTTTTTTTTTTTTGAACATTTTAGGCATGTCATGAAATATTCAATGAAGATTCAAGACTTAAGATTTGATAGAATAAGATATACTAAAAGAGTTTGTAAAATTCATTTATATACTTTTTTCAATTTCTTGAGTCAAGTCCTGTAAAGGTGTATACTAGCTTAGTGATCGTGCATACACACACTTATAGGAATGAGATAGGGAGAAAAATAGAAGAATCATTTCTTAAATTAATCATATTATATGATAGGTATCGTACTGTACTATCAACGTTTTAAAAAATCATTAAAATGGTTAATTGGTAATTAAAGCTATTTGAACAAATCATATCAGATGATCTTGATCAAATAGGATGATTAGTTGAAATCATGATCTTAACCACCAATCATAATTTTGGCAATATTTTGAAGTACAAATTATGAACTAATCATATTGTACAATAAGTATCGTAATGTACAATATAATTTAAACTTTTCTAAATTAATCTTATAATTAGTTATCAAATTTGCATTAATTAGTCTAGAACTGTATGTTTAAAGATATTATATTATACGACCCAATCTTTGCAAGGGGTGATATTTTATCATCGCCAATTAAATGGGATGATAATCCAATTTAATTATACTAATCATACTGGATAATGATCATATCATCCTGGTTGATAATCTAAAATAGTTAAACGGATCGTACATCACCTTACTCTTCGTATAGTATTAACATGGATATAATAAACTAATTGTACTGCCCTATCTGGGATCGTGTTGTACGATCAGAGACAATAGAATTGAGTTTTTAGCATTTTTCTAAGCTCTCTATTTAAGATTTTTAATAAAATCTTCTTTGAGTTTTTTGTCATTCACTAAGTTGTTTCTTCTAAAGAAAGTTTCAAAAAAGAGGCTAGAGCTTGGGAGAGAAGGGGTGGAGTTTGTTTGAGAGTGAGAAGTTCCTTATGGGTTTCAAGGGGGTGTGAGAGGGAGTTTCGCATTGTTGTTATGGAGAACTTGCACCTGAGTTCCTCCATCCACTAAGGTTTGTCTTTAGGGAAGTTTTGGGAAGAATACCATTTTGGTGATAAAGTACCTGGCTACTCCACTACATCAGGGATGGTGAAAGTGATTCCAAGGTTCTCAGCCATCACCAGAGGGCGAAAAAGGATTCCAATTTATTTGCCTCACTAGGAGGGTGAAAAAGATTCCAAGTTTTATGCCTCAGGAGGAGGGTGAAAAGGATTCCAAGTTATCTGCCTCACCAGGGGGTGAAAAGGATTACAATCCTCTATCGCACCAAGTTGGTGAAAGAGATTTTGTAAGGGCTTCTTTGCTTAGTTGTGGGGGATAAAGGAGAGACACTATAGTGATATTACAATATCCAAAGATAGGCACATTATTGCTGATTTGATGTTTATAGAGAGAAGTTTTGGTTTTATAGAGAGAGAATTAAGCTTTTTTTTAAATCTCCTGATTCACGCTTTTCATGGCGACGGATGGTTGCCGACCATCTTCAACACCTAGTGGTCACTTTGAGAGTCGACATGCAAATCCAACTCCTCTATTCACATCTCGATCGAACTTGGATTCTTCTCCTCCAGGATTTGGCGATGACTTGATATCCAATACTCTGGACGGGAAGGTTTATTTCATGTATGGCAAACCATTAGTGATCAATGAAGGTGTCCTTCTTAAATAGAAGAAATAAACTAAAATTACTAAAAAAGGAAAAAACATTATCTCTAAGAAATCTATGGGTTTTCAAAAATCATTATCTCTGACTGAATCCAGAGGAATCTCTAAATTTGGAGATGTTGAAGCGTCATCATCTAATTTGAAGGTAATTCCAACTAAATCTAGGTTGGAACTGGATGGTACTGGTGATTATCATAAATTAATCCTTGAATCAGAAGAACATAGTTCATTAAATAATGCTAAGCTGGAAGTTTCTACTAAGGCGAATGGGAAATCTGGGAGTACTGCTAATCAAGATGGAGTTCAAATTGCTGATATGAACAAAGTTCATGTATGTGAAGAAGGTGAACTTGCTGGTCGTGTAGAGGAGAATGTTCAACCTGTAATACTAATGAAGCCTTCCGGTAATTTATTATTCAATGCTTGGACAAAAAAGAATAACATTAATGTTTTGAATCTGGACTTTGGGAAAGACTTTGCAGGAGAAGACTCGGTGGTAAAGCTTCATATCACAAATGAAATGGAGAATTCAATCAAGCTTTAGAAATCTCTGGTTATTAAAGTTTTTTGTGAAAGCATTCCATTTCAAATGATTAGTATGGAGTTAAGGAGACAATGGTCTCAATTTGGTAAATTTCATTTAACTATGCTTGGTTTGGGATGGGTGCTTTGTGCATTTGATGAACAAGAGGCATTGGATTCAGTCTTCTCTAGTGGTCCTTGGTATGTGAAGGATAACATAATAGGCATGGACAAATGGTCGCCTACATTCTCAACATTATCCTTGAAAGGTCTTTCGGCTCCAGTTTGGATTAGAATACCTAATCTTCCTCTCAAATGCTGGGATGAAATTAACAATTGTAGAATTGCTTCAATGGTTGGAAAATTGTATATGATTGATGGGAATATGTTCCAATGGAGTAGAAGGTATTTTTCTAGAATTTGTGTTCGTATCAACTTGCATAACAAGCTTTCATTGGGAGTTTGGGTTGAAGGATCTAATGGAAAATTCTACCAAAGAATTGATTATGAGAAGATTCCAAACTTTTACTTTAGCTATGGCAAAATTGGTCACCTAGAAAATCAATGCTCGGATAAATCTTTGAATGAATTCCAATCATCTAAAAACAAATAATCTTTGGTTTTTAATGCAAAGCCAATTCAGGAGGAAACTTTGGTTAAAGAGGTGATTTCAAATAATGCTGAGTACGGGCCTTGGATTCACGTAAAGTTCAGAAGAAAATTTTTTAAAAATCAAGGTCCTTTTAATAATTTTCAAAACAAATCCAATGTTCAAGCTAGCAATTCCAAATTACAAATGAAGAATTCTATAGTGTATAAGAAAGTGGAGAAAACAGTTATTGAAGACAATGGAAGAAGAGCTTTGGAATTAAATGATGCTTCTACGGTTGTGGAAGATAGATTGAAAATTCCTGAAGATGTTCCAACTATAGGTTTTTAACAAACTGAAGGAAAATATGTGCTTGGTATGGATTCTCTTTCCCCTATTATTTTAATTGATGAAAATAAATTTAAACTATTAGATGATGGAGTAGAGGAAGGAGAAATTGTAATTCCTGTTAAGGATGATAATCCTAAGGAAAGTTATGACATTAACTTAATGGAAAAAAACAATGTTATGGTGGAAATTGGCAATGGGAATGAGTTGGAGGGAATTAAAGAATCTGGTTCAAAAAAGAAAGGATCTAAACAACTCAAATGCTTAGGTCCTATAAAAATGGCTTCAAGGAGTAGAAGATTGGAGGGTGATCTTAAGGAAAAAGTGGGGAATCCTTCCCCTCTTTTACAATAATGTCATCCATTAGGTTCTAGAATTGTATGTGATCTAGGAAGAGAAGAGCATCCCTATATATTAAGGATTTTGTTAAAGAAAATGGATTGTTTTTTCTAGGTTTGTTGGAAACTAAAGTTTCCTTGTTTGATAGAAAAGAGGTAGATTTGTTAATTGGTGCGGATTGGGACTATTTCCAAGTTCCTTCGATTGGATTATCTGGTGGAATAATGCTTATTTGGAAATCAAATTTGGCTGCTTTCAGAGTCTTGGAATCTTCAAACAAATTCATCATTTGGGAGATAGATGTTCCAAACAAGGGAAGTTGGAGAATTGCCATGATCTATGGAAGCAAAGATGTGTATAAGAGGAGAATGCTATGGGAACAATTACAATTTTATTCTACAAAGGATAAGGCATTGGTAATTGGAGGCGATTTCAATTGTCTTCTCAATAAGGAAGACAAAAGGGGTGGGAAAATATTCATTTATTCCTTAGGTGCCAAAGAAATGGAATCTTTTCTTGTAAATAATGATCTTCACGAGGTGTGTTGTATTGGACCGAAATACACATGGTGTAAAATTAAATCTGGAGCTGATAGAATTCTTGAAAGATTGGATAGATGTTATTTGAATTCTTTGTCTTTAAGTTCTTCTCATCGGTTGGTGGTAAGGCACTTGGCTAGAATCGCCTCGGATCATTGTCCAGTGATCTTAAATATTTTGGAATACAATGCAGCTTTAAAAAAAAAAAACTATTAAATGTGAAGATGTCTGGATATCAAATCCAGCATCTTATGTTGTGGTTAAAAAAGTTTGGATAAGAAAAACAAAGGGAGACTATGGCCAAATTTTGAACTGTAAAATGCAGAAAACGTTGAAGGCTTTGTACTACTGGAGTAAAGATAAGCACAACCTCTTGTTCAAAGAAAAGACTGTCTAAACAATTAAATCTTGGAGTTACAAGAAAAATAAGGCAGAGAAGGTCTCTCTGGTGATGATAGTTGGATACTTAAAGTAAAGGTGGGAGATTTCACTTCAAATATAGCTCGGCTCAACACTTGGTGGAGGCAACGTGCCAAAGTGAAATGGCCTACCGAAGGAGACTGCAATTCGAGATTCTTTCATGCATATGCTAGTGCAAGAAGGAATACCAACTTTATAAGCAAAATAAAAAATGAAGATGGAATGGAGGTAGAAGACCAGCACCAAATTGAAGAAAGCTTCTTTCAATTTTTTCAAAAGAAATGGAAATTCAGGAAATGCATATTGGAAGGATGGCCAAAACCTTACTTTTGTTTGAATGAAGAGGATTCCATAAGTCTAAATAAAGAGTTCTCTTTTTAAGAAGTTGAGATGGTTATTAAAATTTTTGGAAATTATATAGCTCCGGATAGTGATGGAGTCACATATTCATTTCTCAAAGGCTATTGGGACATCATCAAGGATGATCTGTGGAAGGCTCTTAATATGTTTTTTCTAACAGGAAACATGAATTTAAAGTGGAAGGAAACTCTAGTTGTTTTGATCCCTAAAGTTTCTAATCCAATATACCCTTCCAACTTCAGGCCAATCAGTTTGTGTAAAGAAGTCTATAAGGTGGTTGCTAAGGTCATGCTAAATAGATTATCCTCCGTTATTCACAAAGCTATTTCAGTTGAACAAGCAGCATTCCTGAAAGGCAGATCTATGTTGGATCACATCATGGTAGCTCACAAAATCTTTCACAAATTTAGATATTCAAAATCCTCTAAAGGATTGGTTTCTTTCAAATTATATTTGGAGCAAGTATATGACTCCATGGGATGGCCAACATTAGAAAAAGCACTGAAGTACTTCGGGTTTCCTTCTTCCATTTCTTCTCGGATTTTGGAATGTGTTATAAATCAAAAATTTTCTTTACTAATTAATGGAAGCTCATCAAGATGGATCGAGGCTAAATGTTGATTTCGTCAAGGTTGTCCCTTATCACCTTTTATGTTTATTCTTTGTGCTCAACTTTTGACAAATGCATTTAAACAAAGAGGTGATAATTATGGTGTAAGCATTACTCCTAGTGGACCCAGGATCTCTCATTTGCTATATGCTGATGATATTAGAATTTTTTTTTTAAGCAAATTTGAAGGAGGTTAAAAACATCAAATGCATAATAGAAGATTTCTGTGGTTGGACCGGTCAAAAAGTGAATGCAAACAAATAATGTGTTCTTTTTGGGAAGGCAATTAATAGAAGAAAGAAGAAGAAAATAACTCACATTATGGGAATCAAAAGTATCAAAACTTTCATTATCTTGGGATTAAGATATCCTTAAGGAGGCCTTCACTCTTGGTATGCATTACGTTAATTGAAGTGTTATGTGCTTGCCATTAAAATGGGGCGGAAGAGGCCTTCACTCTTGTCATGATAAAGTAGGCCCTTTAAGAGCAAACTAGCATGGAGATATAATCAAATGGAAGAAACTTTATTACATAAAGTGTTATTTCCTAAATATAGGTCTCTTTTTGGAGACAGCTTTTCAAAGAGGATATGTTCAACTGCTTGGAAAATTATTCATAATGGAGGAGATTTCTTAAAACCCATTCTAAGATGGAACATTGCTGATGGAGAATATATAAATGCTCTTAAAGACACTTTGGTATTTAATAAAAACCTTAATAGTTTGCCAGCTTATTTGATTCCACAAGTATTAGAAAATGTCACAGTGGACAGATATATATCAAATGGAAATTGGAATATTGAGGAACTAAATAAATTTTTTGAATCTAATCTAGTTAGTTTGATCACTCAAATTAACATATCTTCTGAATTGTCAAAATATTGTTTGGAACTTTATCAAGAAACTCTAAAAAATCAATCTCTTTCATGGTGTATCAAGCATCAATTCATAATTCACATCCACTTCTTTATTGGTGCTGGTTAAAGAAGGCTAAGCTTTCTCCTCGGGTTGAAGGCTTTTGGTGGAGAATGTTTAACAAAACAATCCCTACGTATGAGTTTTTATGCTACAGAAGATTGCAAATGCAAGACAGATGTCCTAGAGACTGCAATATGATTGAAGATATTGAACATGTAGTTGTAAAATGCAAAAAACTGCATGAGGTTTTCTAGCATCTAAACCGTTGGGGATTTGGAATCCCAGCTTTTAACTCATTAACAGAATGCTTAAATTGGATTTCAAATCATAATTATTGGGTGGTAAACCTGTTTTGTAATGCCATTTACTTCACATGGAAAGCTAGAAACAAGCCTGTTCATGAGGGCAAAGAGGTTGGATCCTTATTCATTGCTACGGAGTCTCTCAGCATGGCATCAATCTCAAAAACAAAAATTGCTCTTTACTTGGGTAAATGGGCTGCCAATCAGCTTTCTAAACTGTTGGATGATCATTGGCATCCCCGTCCACCCGATTGGATCAAGGTAAATGTTGACGCTTCTCTACTTAAATCTTATAAAGGTGGAATTGGTGGTATTTTTAGAGATTTTAAAGGCAGATTTCTAATGGCTTTTGGACATACTTGTGTTCATTGGGATGTATCAAGGCTTGAAATCTTAGCTATCCAATCTATCAAAGAAGTATTTAAAGATTGGATGTTAAATTACAAGGGTATCATCATTGAAAGTGATAATGCAAATGTCATCAAGGATCTCCAAGACGAGTTATATTGCAAAATTAATGATTTGGGAATTATTTTCAAAGAGCTCAAAAATGTTATTTTTAATTGTATAGATAGAAGATGTAATAAGTTAGTAGATCTTTGTGCTAACTATGCTATTGTTAGTTCATTTATTTGGGATGATTTAGTTTTAAATAAGGTTCCCCTTCTTTTATTTCTTTGTTAAAGGAGGAATCTATGGTTGATTATTAGTTATTATATTTTTTATCTTTTAATAATATTTTAAATGCACTTGGTTGCATTTCTCTCAAAAAAAAAGAAAAAAAGAAGAGGACTCTGGGGAGTGGATGAAGGTCATGGTTTGACTGAACCACTTTAAATCTCTAGTAGGTTTTTTCTGATTTTCTACTTTTGCATTTTAATTTCTTCACTTTATTTCTATGATAATTACTTGATGAAAACTATGATTAATATTTTGCTGTACGTAATAATTAGAATAAAATTATTATTATTGTAATTATTTTCAAGCTAATTATCTTTTGCATCATAGTGAAAGCATATTAGCGTGTCAAGGGACAAGTTCACTTAAGCTTAACAAACATATTGAACTTTCCAATTTGTATCTATGCAAAACTTAAAAATAATGTTTTAGAAAACCAAGAGAAAAATGATCCATGACACATTTTGGAAATAGGAACTATATGGAAGGTTACTCTATTACTCATCCACCTTTTTTTGATAATATTTTGTTTCATTTTTGAGAATTTTGCATATCTACTTTCCTATAATCAACTGATATTCAAATATGACATATGATTTAAACTGGTTATTATGTACTATCATAAATTATTAAAGGAGTCAAAACTAATATTCATTTTACATAATGGAGTAGAGATGAACATTTTTTTATATAACTGAATGCTAAATGCTTAAACTATTTTTTTTTAATGCACTTAAGTCTGAAGAATTTATGAGAGTTTCTACCTGTACCACTAGTAAGGATATTTTTGATAGGCTATGCATTATATATGAAGATACTAGTGAAGTCAAAAAATCTAGGTTAAATGTATTATTACATGGTTATGAATTTTTTTGCTTGAAACCTTATGAGACTATCTCAAACATGTACATTACATTTACTCAGATAGTGACATCATTGCATGATTTAGATAGAGAACTTTCAAACACAGAGAAGGTCAACAAAATTATACATTTTCTATCTGATAAGTTTGATGCCAAAGTCGCTGCTATATGTGAATCAAAAGGCTTAAATGCTTATTCTATTAATAATCTACTTGGCTCACTCATTGCCTGCAAATAAAGTGTGAGTCAAAGACTTTTAGATGTAGGTAACGAAAGGCTATTATTCTAAAGGTAAAAGACACATATAAAAATAGCTTATGAGATGATGAGAGTGAGGAGATAGCGTTAATAATAAGCTGATTCAAAAGTCTCCCGAAGCACAAGCACAAGCATAAATAAAAGTGGGAGCAAAGATAAAAATGATAAATATGATAAGTTTTCTTCTGACATTATTTATTTTTTATGTAGGAAATTTGGACATCTGAAATATGAATGCCCCAATTTGAAAAACCACCCTGTAACGAAAAGGGTGAAAATGAGCCAAATATAAAAAGGGGAAATGAAAAAAAGTAAAAAATCTCCTAGGCAGACTTATCTTCTAACTCATCAAAATAGAAGTAAGATGATAAGGTAACAAACTTATGCTGAACAGTTCAGGATTCAATAGTTAATTCCGATTAGGTATAAGTGTTGACTATGTGTTTGTTTATCTATTCAGTTTGTTTATTTATTTTTTTAATAATTATGTTTTATATATGATTGCATGTTGTTATTGTCTTCTACACCTAGTTTAATTTTAGGTGTTGTATTCTCTCTATTTTTTATGATGTCAAAAGAGGGAGAATATATTTGGTTGCATTTATTCATCCGTTATTAATTTTCAAAATTTTGCATTTTTTTCTATTATGTAATTTCCTCTTTTATTTAAATAAAATTTTAAAAAGAGGAGAAAAATCCAAAAGTTTTTTGAAAAAAAAATAATACTAAAAATAAATATTTTTCCTTATTTTAATGTAATTCTCTTAGTGAGGGAGAGATTAGGAGAAAATAATATTAATTTGTAAATTCAACTAATGATATTTTTCATTATAAAAACAAGGGGAAGATTATTACAACTCATGCTCTCGAGTTTAAGGTTTTGATAATAAAAAATAGTACTGATTGTACATTTGTGTCTCCTATCATTTGTACTGTATATTTACTTTTTTGTATACTAACATTTTAGGTATGTCATGCACCATTCAATGAAGACTGAAGGCTAAAGATTGGGTGAAATAGGATATGCTGAAATAGTATGTAAAATTTATTTATGTATTTTTTCAATTTCTTGAGTCAAGATTGCAAAGGTGCAAGCTAACCTAGTGACCCTACACATACACACTCATGGGAATGAGGTAGAGAGAAAATTCAAAAGAGTAACTTTTTGTACTAATTATTTTGTATGAGTATCGTATAATATAATCAGCTACTTAGAAAATCATTCAAATGGCTAATTGTACAATTTAAGCTATTGGAACTAATTGTATTGGATGATCTTAATGATATAGTATGATCAGTTGAAATCATAATCATAGCCACCAATATGAAAGTTCATCAGGGATGTTAGACCCTTATAAACTAGTCCTGATGCTAACAAAGAGGGGGTGAATTGATATTTAAAAATTTCTCCAAATAAAAACACAAACATAACCAAACCAAGATTCATCATAAGAGAAACAAATTGCGGAAATTAAATGCGGAAGCAATAATAAGAAAGAAAACACTAGATTTTATAGTGGTTCACTTAACTTGACCTACGTCCACTCCCTAGAGGAACCCTCCAAGTATTGAACCAAACTCAATGTCTCTCCTTTTGCCCCCAAAGTAAGGCGGAGAAGCTCATACACAAACTCCTTTCCACCAATCCCGATGAGGCAGAGAACCCAACTCCTTTTACTTCATCCTAAAGCTGGTAGAGAACCCAACTACTTTTGCTCCCTCTAGAAGCAGGCAGAGAAACTAACTCCTTTTGCTTCCTCTAAAAATAAGCAGATATCCTTGATCAGTTGCTGAAGTAGAGCTCTCTAGAACCCCCAAGGACCCAGGGATGATGATCGAAGAAGATGATGCAGATCCTTGCTTGGAGAAATATTTGTAAAACCCTTCATAAACTCCCCCTCATAAGATCCTCTCTCTCCCTTTCTCTCCCTCTCCTCTTGGCTCTCTCAGGTCAGGACTATAGCAAAAGATACACTCTTTGATAGAATAACATGTCTTATAAAGAAGAGCTTCGGATTAGCTCTTAATTTCAACAAACCGATATAATCATCCAAGACGATCGATCGATCATCCCATATGATCAGTTCAAATTTAGCTTAATCAGACAGGATGATTTGGGAGAGTCTGGATGATTAGAAGGTTAATTTGTTCAGATCATCCATGACGATAGGATATCATCCTGCATGATTAGTTCAAGTCAACGAATACTATCCAGACCATCGCCCTAGATGGATGTTAGGATGATGGAAAAATAATTAGATAGTCTAGGATGATCTCACGATCATCTGGGCCGATTAGAACAAAATAACAAATATCATCCAGAATATCACCCTGAATAGATGTTTGGATGATGAAAAATAACTTGATTATCCAGGCTAATATCCTGATCATCCTGGATGATTAGTTTAATTCAGTACATATCGTCCAGAGCATCGCCCTAAATGGAACCAGGTTAATTTTTGTTTCTCCAGGAAGAACTAATGTTTGTTAACTGATCATCCCGGATGATCCTACGATTGTCTAGGATGATATAATCGAGTAATCAAACCTTAATTGCTTTCCTTAATTGCTAGATTAATTTAGGCATAACTATGTTGCATCGTCCAGGATGATGTCCTGAATGATGTCCAAAAATAAAAGATGCCTAAAAAAATATGGAGGTTGATTCTTTTGATTCGAGCATATTATCCCAGACAATGCTAATATCGTCTAGGATGATTCGCTTAATTGCAGTTGCCTTAACCAGAATGCCCTAATTTGGATTTCATTTTTAACTGGTCGTCCAAGATGATTTATGGATCATTCTAGATAATGTGATCAAAATAGAAGACTCTAATAATAAAACATAATTTTTCTCTCAAGTGTGTATGTGTGTGTAAGGTTACTTAGCATCATAATCCACAACTTTTATAATTGACTCAAGAAAGGGTAAAAGACACTTGACACATGTTACAAACTGACTCTATCCTAATCAACCCAATCTTGAGCTGGTTTGATTTATTATTCGATCTTGTGGACCTGAAACGTTAGTAGGCAAGGCAGTCGTAGAAAAATAGAAAATATTTGCTATCATCAAAATTCTATTTCCTTAAATCAGATTCAAAACAATCTCCCCCTTTTTGATGATGGAAAATAATCAAAACAAAATAAAATACAAACAAGTAAAACAATATGATGAAACAAACTCAAACAAACAATACTCCCCCTTTGAAATTACAAAAAGGAGGAGGAAAATCAGAAAAGTAAAGGAAGACAAAATAAAGAAGAATGAAAGTAAGGTTTTTTTTAATCAAGGCACGAAATGAAAAATTCTTCATGTGATCAAATTTAAAAGAGTTAATATCATCGAAATCCAAAAAATGGTAAAATAGTCTATCCTGTTAACCCTAGCTTGGACTTCTCTCAAGGAAAATTATCTTTTGAAAACAAAAGACCTAACTCAGAAAAACCAATTGGATAAGAAAAAGATATCCATTCACAACTTGGTACAAGAAAAAATATCTTATAGAATAATATTCCAAAGTAATTTGTCACAATCACAAACCATAAAATCAAGCCTTTGAAAATATCAAGTAACACATGAATTCTTTTGTTTTAAAAGTTTAAAAGAGAAGAAAGCTTGTTTTTGTAGGCTAATTTAATGCCTCTTGTCAATTGATTGACATACTTTACGCATCTTTTGATTTTTGATACACTTTATGTATCTTTCAATTTTTTTTGTGGTCATTATGCATCTTTTCATTTTTTTCTTTTCTTTTTGGGCTCATTTTATGCCCTTGACATTTTTACAAGCAAGAACCCTTTCGAAACTCTTAAATACTCTCAGTTAGGGCTGTCAATTCGGGTCAACCCGTCAGGTTCGGGTTGAACCCGACCCGACCCGAGCGGGTTACGGGTTGACCCGACACGACCCGCTGACCTGAACAATTCTCATTTTTCTTGTCTTCTGCGGGTTGTCGGGTTAACTCGACCCGGCAACCCGATAATTGGTTTTATATTTTTTTTTGTTGCTGTTAAAGAAAAAATGCATATAGCCATACATAAGTAACATAATTTAACTGCAATTCTTAAATAATGAATACATATATTGTTACAAACTTATAATAAAATAGAAGATTACAAGTTACTGATTAACAAATTAACTAAAAGTCTAAAAGTGTCCATTTACTAAAATATAAGATTACAATTTACAAGTTACAATAAAATACAAGATTATAAAAATAGAAATACAATTAACAAATTAACTAAAAGTCTAAAAGTGTCAAAGTCTCAAGGTGGTGCCTAGCGAGTGGCGAGCTCCTTTTCGTCTTACTCTTTCACCCTTTACCTTTACATAATTTAAATTGTAAGGCTCCAAAGAATAAACAAATAAAAGCAACAATTTGTTGACTACTAGCACCCTAGAAGGCTAGAAACGAAAGGCTAAAGCCGTAGGGCCGTAGGCTCAGGATGAACCTAGCAAAGAAACATTATCTGCAATAAGAATAGAAAATATGTCATCCAAAGTTACAAATTGGTAATGTTCTATTCAATTAAATAGTATCTGCTCAAACCAAACCAATTTATAACTCGGTTGCATCTAACTGTGTGTCGCAACTAATGCATAACTTCACCAAGTTCTTCATCATCGCCTTATAATTTATAAACATCAGCATTCAACCATTCAGATTTTAGCAGTTCAGCAGCTGCAAGCTGCAGCTCAGATTCCAATTTCCAAGCAAAAATTCCACACTCAGCTGCAAGCTGCACTTCAGCAGCTGCAAGCTGTAGCTCAGAGCCCAAATATCAGATTCTCATGATCTCACCTCAGTTCTCTGTTCTCAGAATCTCAGAGGCAGAGCCCAAAACATTTAATGATTCAAATAACTTAATAACATCAACAATATGTTTATACTCCAACAGTCCAAGGTTAACAATTAAATTGATAAATTCCAACTGTCCAAAGCCCAAAACATTCAATTGCAGATGATGTTTATTTTCCCAAAACATTCAAACAGCGACAAATAATAGCAAAATAATGAAAGAAAATTAACATAAAGCAGTTATACCATCATTTATACCGGCACCAGCCACCAGTTATAGTTACACCATCAGTTATACCAGCACCAGCCACCAGCAAAACAATGACAGAAAATTAACACTGTAGCAGCAAGCTTAACATAAACAACATAAAACAGTGAAGATTAAAAATCAAATTGTCTCAGACTCTCACTTCTCAACATAGAACATAAAGCAGTGAACATAAAGCAGTCAAGGTTAAGACTTAAGATGCTAAATTCACCGAGTCTTTATGGTTGATCGTTTGAGTTTTGTCGAAATTAAAACCCATTATATCATCTGTCACCGCATCAAGCTCTGGATCTTTTGTATCTACTACAAAAGCAGCAATATGAATTTATTACCTTTTATAGTTCTAATTATACACTCATACACTAAATTCAATAAAGTTTTAGTTATACCTTGATCACCAAACAACCAATCTTTTGTGCATACCAACGCTTCCACAATATCATGTTTCAATGCACTTCGATATTGGTCGAGAACTCGACCACTATTGCTAAAAGTACTTTCAGATGCCACAGTGGATATCGGTATGCACAAAACATCATGAGCCATTCTTGAGACTTGAGGAAACCTGAACTGGTTTAATTTCCAATAATGTAAAATATCTAACTCAGAATTCCTGTCCAACTTGGGATCATACAAGTAACTTTCAAGCTCTGACTTTTTAGGCATTGTTACTTCTACTTGAAAAGAATCATAATCCTGTGCAAAATATCAAGAAAATAAATTCTCCCTACTCTCTAGATCAAAAATAAAATGTGAAGAATTAAATGGAAAAGTAAAACAATATAACCTGAAGGAATTGTGATTTGAGAATTGTTGATGAATTAGAAATTGAAGAAGTCCTTTGTGTTAATGATTGTGATGTTTGTGATTCATGGGTTAAGATTTCCTCATTGGTTGTTGCGTAGCAAGAAAATAAATTCTCCAAGTTATCCTTCACCTTTTCAAGCTCGGCCATGTAATCCCCCACATACAATTTCTTGTAACACCACTCGACAAAGTTAAATTTATATCTTGGGTCAAGAATTACAGCAATGGCTAAAAGTACACTAAATTCTGACCAATACTTCTCAAATTTGGCAATCATGCCAAATGTCATTTTTTATATAATCCAGCCCACAAGATATTTCATACTTCAATGTGGCATATGCAGTAGAGATACATAGAAAATACAGATTAGCAGTAGTGTACTTAGATCCAAAAATTGAATTAGTGATTTCATAAAAGGGTGCCAAAAACTTGCAAATGTTTATCATTTTATCCCACTCAACATTTGTAGGGCAACACTTGTAGTTGGAGTCACCCAACTCTAAATGCATAAACGCACGTCTGAAGTAAATTGCACTATCCAACATAATAAAAGTTGAATTCCATCTAGTTGGTACGTCTTGCCTTAGACCTTTTTTATCTGCAAGAAAACTTTGACTCACACATTCAAGAAACTTTTATTTTCTTGATTGAGAACCCTTAACATATTTAATGCTCTCACGCACCTTCATAACAGATGAATCAATTTCTTTCAAACCTTCCTGCACAATAAGATTTATAAACTGACTATTGCATAGAAAGACGCATTTTTCAAATTCAAATGGTTTCGTAGAAAACAAATAGAAAACAGGTATTTGTAGAAGCATTGTCAAAAGTGATGCTAAAAAGCTTGGCTATCAAGTTTCCATTAAAAAAAATTGATAAGTTTCTTAATATGCAGAGTCCATCATGTGGAGGTGGCCATGAAAGAAAAATTTATCACTTTTTTCTACAACCTCCAGATTTATTAAATTAAACAAAATGGCAGATCCCAAGCAAATAAAACCATCTGTGTTATGGAAGTCCATCGATCAAAGTTAAGGATACTCTACCCTTTACACACTACATTAGAAGGGCTTCGATTTTAGAATTTTTACTCTTATTAAACATCTTCTTGCAATCATTTCTTGCTGTATTATCTAGAAATAAATTGTAAATCAGCCATAAGTAATGAAGTAATGTTCTTAACCATTCCACATCGCACACACTGAAATGGTAATCATGCTTGACTATACATGGCAGTAAATAAGACAATGAAATTCTTCATAATCAAATTTATTTGCATCATCGACATAGAAGTGCTTGAGTTTTACTTTGAAGTATAAGTTGACCAATATCTTGAGATTTTTTCTTAACAGGTTTTGCAAGTGAGCGTCTAAATTTCCTGTACCATGTTTTAATATTCACACTAAGTATGTTGCACCACAACTTTATTACATTTGCAACAAACGATGTTGCCATCATCCTGCAAGTGGCAACATTTCAAAATGACCCCCATTACCGTAGAAGTCAACTTCCTCACTTCTTTCTTCCTGAACACTTCCCTCCTAGTTGGAATGGGATTGTTCAACTCATCACTATCACATTCCACTTATTATCAGGCAGGAGCATTGCACATGTCTCATTGATGCCTCAGAAGGATTACTCCGCAAGAATTGTATTA
>NW_021318614.1:14648-91790 GCF_001605985.2 Dendrobium catenatum | reverse complement strand
TATTAGAATCCTGCATCTAAACATAAAATTGTACTCATAACATCAACAACATGCATCAACAACTCATAACACAAGCAATTAAGCAATTAGCATCAACAACAATAACATGCATCAACAACTCATCACATTTCATAATATTCCATAATAACAGTTAGCAATTAGCATCAACAACAACCCATTCTCCATATTCCAATATTCCATAATAACATGAATACAGTTAATCAGTTATACAGCATTACAGGCTTACAGCAACAGCAAGTCAGCAACCCGACAACTCCAAGAGGCCCAAGCGACCAAGCCGTAATCTCAACAACAAGCCGTAATCTCAACAACAAGAAAATTGGAAAACTGTAATAGTAAATCACTAAACGACATTCTAACTAACAGTATAACAAAAGAAACAAGAAGAACTTATAAGAATAAAATGTGCAGCATACTCCAGAAAACCCATCAGGCCATCACAGTTTCGCTTTCGCACGACTAATGACTCACGCCGACCAAATTAGGGCAAATTGAAAGAACAAATCCTCCAAAAAAAAAAGAAATCTAAAATAGAAATCAATACAACCGACCACCATCAAACCAACACTTCAAATAATTAAGAGTTATTCAAGATATTACCAACTGTTGCAAGTCGCAACTGAGAAATGGAGAAAGGAAGAGGATTCAAGGAAGAATTCCGAAGCCAGATGTTTCAGAACTCAGAAGATCAGAAGAAGATATCAAGAAACCTCCATAAGCTCCTCCACAATTCGTCGATTCCATGACTCCACCCCAAAGCCTGAGCATGAGAGCGAAGAGAAAGAGAAACCGAGAAATGAAACTGTAGAACCCTCTCGAACAAGTAAACTCGCGGGCTCGGCCAGTCGCCTGCGGATTTTATTAAAACGACTAAACGAGTGCTTAGCGAGTTATTCGGGTCGACCCGTGGGTGGACCCGAACCCGACCCGAATATATAAACGGGTCAAATCCTTAAACCCGGACTCGACCCGTTTCTTTCACGGGTTAACCCGAACCCGGATTTTCCGGGTCGGGTTAGCGGGTTGTGTCAGGAATTGACAGCCCTACTCTCAGTTGTAAGTATATCTTCCAGATATTAGAGAAGAAAAACTCACTCTCTAATATATGGAAGAATAAACCACAAAATATAATCAAATTTATATGATAAATACAACGACAAGATTTCAAAGAATTTGAAAGTAATATAAATACTTTGAACATTATAAACATAAGATATATTACTGTATAAAGATAGAAAAGATCTCAATTGCAAAGTCCAATTGTTAATTTGAGATAGACTTTTATTTAGAAAAGAAAATTATACCGCTAAAAAGAGGTAAGAGGGAGGAAAATAATTAACGGTGATTCTCTCTTTAACTTATTTAGAGATGTCAAACATTGGCTACAAAGTTTTTAAAAACCAAAAATATGGCATGAAAATAACACTTCATCAGTGATCACAAAGAAAAGAAGAAAAAACTAAAATAACAAAAATAAACACAAAAAACAAAAGCAAGTAAAAGTGAAATAAATAAATCTGAAATAAGCAAAAGAAAAGAAAAAGCAAGCAACAAAACATAAATTTAGAATTTAGTAAACATCAAGTTTATGCATTTATGTCAATCACACCCAATCTGGTCCTTAAGATGTTGAAAGTGTTAAAAGCTAGTGGTTTAGTAAAGATGCCAGCCAGTTGATTCTTAGTTGTCACATGGTGTAATTCAATATCTCCTTCGGTCACATTGTCTCTAATAAATCGATGCCTTATATCAATATGTTTGGTCCTTAAATGTCGGATAGGATTCTTAGAGATGTAAATGACACTAGTATTGTCACAAAGGATTAACATTATGCATACAGATAAACCTAAATCCAGAATTAGTTGCTTCAACCAAAGAACTTGGGCCACACAACTCCCTAAGGCAATGTACTCAGCTTCAGTAGTGAAAAGTGTAACAGAGTTTTGTTTTTTACTCGACCAATAGACTAAAGATTGTCCTATGAATTGGCAAGTCTCAGAAGTGCTCTTTCTATCCACCACCCTACATCCTAAAAAATCAGAATCAGAATATTCAATAATCTCAAAAGAAGTGTTATGCCTAGGATACCAAATTCCTAAGTTTTGGGTCCCCAAAAGGTATCCAAAAATTCTCTTAACTACAGTCAGGTGGGATTTTTTAGGATCAGCTTGAAATCTGACATAGAGATAAATACTAAATATTATATCAGGTAGGCTAGCAATTAGGTAAAGTTAAGATCCAATAATTCCTCTGTACTTCTTTTGATCAACATATTTTCCATTTGAGTCCTTATCCAACTATCCACTAGAGGTCATGGGAGTATTTATTGGCTTTGCTTTATCCATTTTATATTATTTCAAGATGTCATTTATGTACTTTGATTGATTTAAAAAGGTTCCATCATCCAATTATTTTATACTAAATCCCAAAAAGTAGGACAACTCATCCATCATGCTCATCTCAAACTCTTTACTCATTATTTTAGAAAAATCATTACATAGCTTTTTATTAGAAGATCTGAACAATAAGTAACTCATCTCCTACTTTTCTCAGAAAAGGGTGGTGTCTATGCTCCCCTTAATAAACTCCCTCTCTAGTAAGAATGTGTTAAGCCTCTCATACCAAGCTCTAGGTGTCTATTTTAATTCATTTAAGGCATTTTTTAATTTGAAAACATAATTTGGAAATTGGGAATTCTCAAAACTAGGGGATTTATCTACAAACACATCCTCTTTTATTATCCCATTAAAGAATGCACTCTTGACATCTATTTGAAAAAGCTTAAATCCCTTATAACAGGAAAAGGCTAGTAGCACTCTAATAGCTTCCAATCTAGTTACAGGGGTAAAGGTCTCCTCAAAATTTATCCCTTATATTTTGTTGTATCTCTTAGCCACCAATCTCGGCTTATTCCTAATCACCACACTAGAATCATTCATCTTATTCTTAAAGACCCATTTGGTTCAAACTACACTTTGTCCCTTTGGTCTTTCTATAAGCTCTCAAATATCTTTCCTAACAAATTGGTTTAATTCTTCTTGTATGGCTAAGATTCAAAACTCATCAGATAAAGCTTGATTAATGTTGGTGGATTCAGTCATTGAGATAAAGGCAGAGTGATTCACTTCCTTCCTAAGTCCATTTCTAGTTCTAACACCTTAAGAAGGGTCTCCTAAGATCAGTTCTTTAGGATGACTCAAAGAATATCTCCAATCTCTAGGCAAAGTGTGTGTAGGATCAATCCTTTGCTCTAGATTTGTATTCTCTACTTCTTGGATAATCTCTCATACTCTAGTATTTTGGGACTCTACCCTCTTTTTTAACTTTTCAATACCTTTGGAAGTCTCTCCAACACTATCTTCATCCTCAATTCTAGACACCTTAAGATCAAATTCATCAAATACTACATGAGTAGTCTCCTCCACCACCAATGTTCTCTTATTAAACACCCTAAAGGATTTCCATCCACTTGAATATCCCAAGAACACTCCTTCATCACATTTTGGGTCAAATTTTCTTAAGTGTGACTTCCCATTATTAAGAATAAAAACCTTACAACCAAATACATAGTGGTAGGAAAGGTTAGGTGTCCTACCCTTAAGGATCTCATAGGATGTCTTATCAAATTTTGCTCTAACATTCACCCTATTCAACACATAACAAGCTGTGTTTACTGCTTGAGCCCAAAAGTATTTTGGAAGTGAATACTCAGCAAGTTTGGCTCTAGTGGCTTCTACTATGGTCTAGTTCTTCCTTTCAGCTACCACGTTCTATTGAGGGGTCCTAGAAGCTGAGAAGTTGTGGCTAATCCCCTTATCCTCATAAAAGTATCTAAATCTCTTATTTTCAAACTCTCCCCTATGGTCACTATAGATGGTCAAGATCTTGCAACCTAACTTTTCCTAAATCCAAGTGGAGAAGGATCTAAACTCATCCAAAGACTCACTCTTATGAGAAAAAAATTTAATCCAAGTGAATCTCGTGTAGTCATCGATAATTATAAAACTATAGACTTTTCACCTTAAGCTGGCAGTGCTAATGGGTCCAAACAAATCAATGTGAAGGACTTTTAAAGGTCTAGAGGTGCTAATGTCCTTAATGGAATGGAAAGAGAATTGAACTTGCTTCCCTAATTGGAAGGCATCACATAGGTGGTCTTTGGTGAACTTAAGCTTGGGGACACCTCTAACTAGGTCCTTTTGAGTTAGTCTTATAAGGGTTTTTATATTGGCATGACATAACCTCCTATGCCACAATCAAGAACCATCAGTAATAGTTTTTAAACAAAATGAAGTAGCAAATTCAATATTATTTAAATCAAGCATGTAAATATTGTTGATCCATTTTTCCTGAAAAACACTACCATTATTCAAGATAATAATGCATGTATTTGCTAAAATTTTATGATGAAGCCCTTATCACAGAGTTGACTGATGCTTAGAAAGTCATTTTTCTATCCATCTATAATAAAAACATTTTTAATAAAATTATTCTTGGAGTTACTGATTATATCTGCGCCCACCACTTTCTTGGTGGTATTGTCTCTATGAGTAACCTTGCCTCCAGCTCTGGCCTCCAGTGAAATGAATTGGTTGGCATCTCTAGTCATGTGTCATGAGCATCTATTGTTCAGGTATCACATGCTCTCAAGAGGCCTTTTGTGAGAGCAAACCTACAAAAACATCAAACGTCAAATTTAGGAACCCAAATAGGTTTAGGTCCCTTCTTATGAAAAGAGGAATTCAATGCATGTGTATTATGATGTAGATCATGCAATTTGGGTCTTCCACCTAATGTGTACTACGGTGAACAGTACAAGTGTGTGAAATGAGCCCTAGCATGCCACATGAAAAACATCTAACACCAAAAAAAGGATTTATTAATATGTTTGGGTTATAATGCCTCTTCATAGGTTTTGTCTTTAGATCAAGTGTGGGAGTAGTCCTTTTTTCCTTAAGTGTATTCAATTTAGCTTTAAACCTTGAGTTAGCACTTTCTAAAACAAGATTATTAACTCTCAAATAGTTCTCCCTATATCCATATTCATCAACATATATCTTAAAATTAGATTCAAATGAGGTGTAGGATGCTTTTAATGAATCATGCTCAATAACTAACTCAGAAATGTTTTTTATTCAAATCATCAAACTCATCAAGTAAAGACATGTGATTGCTATTAATTTGGAAGTGATCTTTTAATAAAACTTACCCTTTTTGCATATTCAAAAACTCCAATTTTAAACTAGCATGCTATTTCTTAAGTTTCCTATATGATGCATAAATTTATTCACAAACTTCAAGTAATTAATCATATGTTGATTCACATACCACCAAGAAAGTCCATTCAATAAAAGGATGTTCAATTTTAATACCATTAATTTCACGAGACATAGGTGAATAACCATCCTTAACAAGCATCCATATGTGATAATTAATCGATTGTAAAAATATAGACATGCGAGTTTTTAAAAAATTAAAAGTAATATTATCAAATAAACGTGGTCAGGTAATAGAATACCTTTTCATTGTATTACGATAACCAAAGTTAGCCATTGATCAAAATTCAAAAGTTTTCAAAAACTCATTTTTATGAATCCTGTTTTGATACCACTTGAAAGTTCGTCAGGGATGTTAGGCCCTTATGAACTAATCCTGAGGCTAACCAAGAGGGGGGTGAATTGGTATTTAAAAATTTCTCCAAACAAAAATACAAACACAACCAAACCAAGATTCATCACAAGAGAAACAAAGTATAAAAATTAAATGCGGAAGCAATAATAAGAAAGAACACATCAGATTTTATAGTGGTTCGGTCAACTTGACCTACATCCACTCCCCAGAGGCACCCTCAGAGTATTGCACTAAACTCAGTATCTCTCCTTTTTCCCCCACAGCAAGGCGAAAAAGCCCATACATAAACTCCTTTCCACCACTCCTAGTGAGGCAGAGAATTCAACTCCTTTTGCTTCCTCCTAAAGCAGGTAGAAAACCCAACTCCTTTTGCTTCCTTTAGAAGCAGGTAGAAAACTCAACTCCTTTTGCTTCCTCGTGAAGCAGGCAGAGAACCTTGATCAGTTACTGAAGTAGACCTCTCTAGAACCCCCAAGAAATTAGGGATGACGACCAAATAAGATGATGTGGATCCTTGCTTGGAGCAACCTTTGTAAAACCCCTCACAAACTCTCCCTCACAATATCCTCTCTCTCTCCCTTGCTCTCCCTCTCCTCTTGGCTATCTAAGGTTAGGACAGCAGTAAAAGATACACTCTTTAGTAGAATAATAGGTCTTTAAAGAAGAGTTTCCGATTAGCTCTTAATTACAACAAATCAATATAATCTTCAAGAATGATTGACCGATCGTCCCATACGACCAGTTCAAATTTAGCATAATTAGGCAGGATAATTTGGGAGAATCTAAATGATTAAAAGGTTAATTTTTTTATATCTTCCAAGATGATAGGATATCATCCTGTACGATTAGTTCAAGTCATCGAATATCATCCAGACCATCACCCTGGATAGATGTCGGGATGATGAAAAAATAACTAGATTATTTGGGCTGATTAGTACAAAACAATAAATATCATCCAGAACATCACCCTGAATGGATGTATGGATGATGAAAAAATAACTTGATCGTCCAGGCCGATCTCCCGATCATCTTGGACAATTATTTCAATTCAATACATGTCGTCTAGAGCATCGCCCTGAATGGAACCAGGCTGATTTTTGTTCATCCACGAATAACTAATATTTGTTAACTGGTCCTCCTGTGTGGATGATATGACATAGCAAACAAATCTTAAATGATTTCCTTAATTACTAGATTAATTTAGGCATAATTATGCTGCATCATCCACGACGATATCATAGATGATGTCCAAAAATAAAATATTCCTAAATAGATATGGTGGATGTTTCTTTCTAATTCAAGCCTATCATCCCGAATAATACTAATATCATCCAGGATGATTGGCATAATTATGGCTGCCTTAACCAGGACGTCCTAATTAGGGTTTCTATTTTTAATTGATTGTCTAAGATGATTTTTGGATCATCCTAGATGATGTGATCAAAACAAAAGACTCTAACAATCAGATAGAATTTTTCTCCCAAGTATGTATGTGTAAGGTTACTTAGCATCAGGATCCACAACTTTTATAATTGACTCAAGAAAAGGTAAAAGACACTTGAAGCATCTTATAAATTGACTTAGTCTTAATCTACCCAATCTTGACCTGGTTTGATTTACAGTTGAATCTTGTGGGCCTGAAATATTAGTAGGCAAGACTTCCATAGAAAATTAGAAATGTTTGCTATCATCAAAATTCTATTTCCTGAAAATAGATTAACAACACAATCATACTTTAGGAAATATTTTGAAATATAAATAATATTTTAATTATTATATACAATGGGTATCATATTATATGGTATAATTAAATCTATCATAATTTAGTCCTATAATCAGGGATTAATTGGTCCAATAAGATTATACTATACAATTAAATAAATTATACTATAAGATTCGATCTTTGCATGGGACAACATTTTATCATTGCCAATTGTACGGGATGATAATCCAATTTGATTATACTAATCAAACTAGACTATGATTATATTGTACTAGATGATCATCTCAAATACATAAATTGGTTATATAGTGCCTTACTCTTTATGCAATACTAATAGGATATAGTGAACTGATTGTAATATACGATCTAGGATCGTACTGTACGACCAGATATAACAAAATTAAGTTTTTAGGGTTTTTCTAAGCCCTTTATTTAAGATTTATTATATGACTTTGTCTAAGTATCTTTTCCATTCACTGAGTTATTTCTTTTGAAGAAAGCTTAAAGAGAGAGCCTAGAGCTTGGGAGAGAAAAGGTGGAGTTTATGAGAGAGGGAGAATATCCATAGGATTTTTAAGAGTGTGAGAGGGAGTTTCACATAATTGCATTGATGAACTTGCACCTAAGTTCCTCCATGCATCAAGGTTTATCTTGAGGGAGGTCTTGTGAAGAAGGTCTCTTTGTGGATAAAGGACCCCACTACTCTATCGCACCATGGAAGGTGAAAGTGATTCTAAGGTTCTCTGTAGTCACCAAGGGGGTGAAAAAGGATTCTAGGTTCTTTGCCTTACTAGGAGGGTGAAAAGGATTCCAGGATCTCTACCTTATCAAGAGGGTGAAAAAGATTCCAGGTTCTCTGCCTCACAAGGAGGGTGAAAATGATTATGGTCCTCTACTGCACCAGGTTAGTAGAAGAGATTTTATAAGGGCTTATATGCCTAGTTGTGGGTGTTAAAGGAGGGACACTAAAGTGATAGTGCAATATCGGAGAGGAAGACTCTGGTAAGTAGTCATAGTGAACGTTTGTTAGGGATGTTAAGCCCTTATGAACTTGTCCCGAGGTTAACCAAGAGGGAGGGTGAATTGATATTTAAATCTTATTTAAATAAAAGAGAAATTTTTTATATCTTGCAGCGAAAATGATTTGAATCAAAAATAAAAAGATCAATGAGAGATTTCACTCAAGTAGTTAATCATAAAAAAATTAAAGTGCAAAAATAATAAAGAAAAGAACATGACAGATTTATAGTGGTTCGGTTAAACCTTGACCTACGTCCACTCCTTGAAGATTCTCTCTCAGTATTGCACTAAACTCAGTGTCTCTCCATTAGCCCCAACAGCTAGGTGGAAAAGCCCTTACTCACTTTCACCTTCACCGGTGCGGTGGAGTAGATGGGTCTCTTGACACCAAAGAGATCTTCTTCTTCTCAAAACTTCCCTTAAGATGACCATTGAATTCGATGGTATTAAGGTGCAAGCTTACCGAAGCAACCGTGTGAAACCCCCCTCCACACTCCCTTGAAACCCCCTCCAAGGATCTTTTCCCTCTCTCAAACTCCACCCTTTCCTCTCTCCTTTTCAAGTTCTCTCTAAAATTTTCCTCTAGAAGAACAAAGCTATAATGGCTGCCAAAGACACTTTGCAAGTGCCTTGATAAAGCTTAAATAAAGGGCTTTGAAAAACCCTAAAATTAATCTTAGATGCAAAAATCATACAGGATGATTGCAAGATCATCTTATACGATGTGCTTACAAAGAGGGCTCCAGAAAACTCTAAAAACTCAATTATGACACCATATATCATCCAGGATGATCGCAGGATCATCTAGTACGATATGAAGAATTTGACCTGATAATCAATACAAATTTGTATAGATCATCCAGGATGATATTATGGATCGTTCTGGATGATTATAAGAAAAATTATGGTATTTCATCTAGACGATTTAGAAAAATCAAGTATGTCGGCAAACATCATCCAAGATGATCTGATTGAAATTTATAATCATAATTAGTCCCCTAATCACATGATTAATTTATGCATGATTGGTATTGATCGTCCAGGATGATATAGATCATCCGGGATGATTAGAACAAAAGTTGAATCTTAAATCCTTGCATAAATTATCATTAGCGATAGTTTTCCAAGATCATAAAGGATCGTCATGGATGATCCAAAATTATCTAGTACGATTAGTTCAATGAGCGATCATCCTGGACGATATAAATCGTCCAGTACGATTAGTTCAAAACTTGAACTTCTGGTTATGACTCAATTTCACTCCCCTTGAGTGTTTGTGTGGATGTTCTCCTAGCAAGCATACACCCTTACAGGACTTGACTCAAGAAATCAAAAATACATCAATGAATATTACAAAAATTGTTACAACATAATCTATTTTATCCAATCTTGAGCCTTGAATATTTATTAGATGGTGTATGATATTCCTAAAAAGTTAGTATACACACAAATACAGGTAGACAATAAAAAGTGAGCCACAATATTTGTTATCATTAAAAAAATAAACTCATAAGCTCGAGTTGCAACACATATGTCATTATTTGACCAAACCACTAAAAATCTCTAGTGTGTTTGTTTTGATTTTTTACTTTCATATTTTACATCTTCTACACTTTATTTCTATTATAATTGCTTGGTTAAAATTTTTTATTAATATTTTTTATGATGATTGGAATATAATCATCATTATTATAATTGTTTACAAACTAATTAGCTTATGCATCAAAGTGAAAGTATTGCTTTCATATTTGTGTGCATAGGGACAAGTTTCTTAGGCTTATCATTTATATTTTTTTTGATAGGCATGCATCTTCTTAAGTTCTTTAATTGTGATTTTATTTTGCACTTTATCCTCAGGTGTTGCTAGATCAACCTAGAGGGGACTTCTACACTCCTTGAGATACCTAAGTAAATGAAAGATAGAGTTTTTTCAAAGAAATTCATTAAAAGATTGGCATGAAGTTATATCATAATCATCATCATATTTTAAATTTAAGACTGATATAAAAAGTACATTATTCATTATTTAATAGATCCTTGATTAGAATTAACTAAATACTCCTTTGTATCACAACCAATCCATCTTTGATATCTACTTCAAGCCACTATTTGAAGGTTACATAATCTTCAATTTCATAACTAATCATCCGATGATATAGACAATACTTGGGTTGCCCAACTTTATCAATATATTTCAGTTTCTTTGGTTCAAGTAATGAGAATTCAATTTTCTTTAGGATATTTTTAAATATTCTTTTGATAGCTTCCTTTTTGAATGAGTGACCTTTATTTTAGAGTGCCTCAAACCATTACCTATTTTCCTCAGAAGTGAGATAAAGGTTTAGTTTTGATTTGCTAAACATTTTATAGTTTATTATACTGATGATATTGAGGAGGCAAATTTAGATTTTTCGCCTGAATTTACATCGACTGTTTCCCTTTATGAACTGTAGACACTGACAAAGACTTCTTTTCTAAATCCTTCAGAGGTTTTACTTTTCTCATCTCCATAAAAGATTGATGTTTCAAGAAGATTAATTAAGATATTTCCTCTTGATGATTTGAGGCTTCACTCAAAAACTTCTAAAAATATTTGATTATGAACCCTTTTAATAGAAAAGTGATTGAACCATGGATGTTATTTAAACGAACCTCTATAGCATGTTGCTCCTGAAGTAAAGGTTCACATTTCATGTTAATATTTCTCCATCTTAGGATATACTCAATTAAATTTACATCAGGTTTCTATTTTTCTACCACCAAATCTCCTACTGTTACATGGTGATGTACTCTTGCAAACCATTTTGTAAGAAATTGTTCTAATTCTGTAAGGGTATACACTAACCAATTGGGCAGCTTAGCATACCATTTAAAGGTTATACTATAAAATCTTCTTAATCATTGTTTAAAAAGTAAAGCATCACTACCTCTTGCATTACTGTAACTGACTCTAAAATGTGATAAGTTTTCTTAGGATTTCCAGATCCTTCAAAATTTTTTAATGAGGTGGCACAAATACTTTGGGATAAGGAACCAAGTCGTATTCTTTTAGGTATGGTGTTCCACTTAAAATAAATGAAGTACCCTTAGATTTTGCCAGACTTTTTAACTTGTTGTTCTATCATCTATTTAATAAATTATATTTGAACTATTTCTTTTTTTAACTTTTTATACTTAGTTTTATTTTCTTTCATAAAATCTTTAAGTTTATTACAATGTTGTACAGTATCAATTAGAATTGAATCTATATGATCTTTATTAGAAGGACCTTTTTTACTTTGTAGGGCAACTGTAATAGCCATTAACTCTTCCATTTTCTTCTCCATTCTAGCTATCAGTTCATAGTTGATCTAAGAGTTTGCCAGTCAAATTGGAAACATATTCTTCATCATCATCTTCTACTTCCTCCCCTTTTTTTACATGTATTGGATTCACTTTTTTTCTTTTATCATTCTGAATTGATGATCACATATCCACCATGAATACACTCTTAATCATTTCATCATTTAAAGCATTTAAAGCTACAATCTCATCAGCTTCTTCTTCATCTATTTTCGTTATACTTTCTATTGTCCTCAATATTGGATGAGGTTAATGATCTAAATCAAATCTCTAGGCATTAATCATTGAACCATACTTTATACTCTAAATCAAACTCCGTACAGTGAATTGGTATAGTGCATTGATCATTTACATACATAAATCATCACTTGACAATCACCTCTGATAATAATATTATCATAGTATCCAACATCTGACAATCACTAAATAATTTTCAGTTATATGATCATTATAAAACTAAAATTCCCTCAATAATTTATCTTCATTGTTAAATTCAAAACTTAAATTAAAATCCAGCTCTGAATCCATTAGTTGATTGTCCCTAGTGATAATCAATTAATCATATGTTCAATCATTGATGACTATTCATGATTGTCAATAATTTGAGCATTTTAAATCCTAAATCCTCCCAAATCATTATTGAAATCAAATCTAAATCTAATCCAATGACTAAACCCATTGCAATTAAAAATTAAAAATTTTAATTTTAGAACCAACCCTAAAACCCCTTGGTCCATAACCTATTTTTGAAGAAATTTATAATGCCCTAAAACCTGACCAAATGACCTCAAATTCTTGATGTATCACTTGCATATTGATTAGGCATGCCCCTTGGATCAACTACAATAGTTTAAAGGCATTTTAAAAGCCCTAACCCCTAAAACTTAAAGCATTACCATAGGCTACAAAACATTTAAATAATTACATCCTATGTCATTGAGCATAACATCTTATGATTTTTACCTTGGAGGCCTCTCCAAACTTATTGATCATGATCATCATCATTAGCATGATGCATTAAACCAATATGGAACCTTGGTTGACTATGGTTGATAACATAGTACTAAAACCATAAATCTTAAAAACTAAATTTTTCTTAAACCTCAACATGGCTCAATCAAACTAAGACATGAAACCTTTTACAAATATCTCTAAAATATCATTTGACATCCATTAAACCAAACCCCAAGCCCTTATCAGCCCTGGTTGATGAAGTCAACCTAGGTTGAATAAAGGGCCCTTTTAGCCTAAACATGTATTTTGAACTAAATAAACCCAAAAAACCTTGGGATCAACTTCATCAAACTATAAATGACATTTGAAAGCATTAGATCATATTTTAACCCTGGGTCTAACAAAGTTAACCAAGTCAACCATGGTTGATCAAAGGACCCCTTAAGACATTAAAAATACTTTTTGCACTAAATAACCTCACTAACACATGGGATCACTTCCAAAATAACAAAAATATTATTTAGAATTAGTTGGAATAACCTTTGACCGCTGGTCAAACCTTGTTGACCAAAATCACCCAATATACTTAAAAATTCATTTCTCATTAATTTTACCAAATCATTGAACCAATCTCAGTGACTATTCACAAGGTCAACATGAGTCCCTTCAAAATTTTCCAAGCCTTGGGCCCAAATGGTTTGACAAATAAAGTTGAACCAAGTTCTTAAAATGGGGTTTTATTTGCTCTAAATCGCCACCCTTATTAAAATAAATTTTAGAAATTGTTGTAGCATGTGTGTATTAACCATATGCACCCACTCCAAAATTTTAAATCCATGGTTTGAAATAGTTTAAAAAAATGGGTTGAACCAAGCTCTCAAAAACCCAAATTTTTAGACCATAGAACTACCCAACCAAACTTGAGCCCAACCAAAGATTTGGATGCACCCTAGAACTTTCCTATAATGCAAATCAGGATCCCTAGCTTATGATTTTAATGATAGCAAACATTATTGTCTAAATTTATTTTAATTTTCCAAGCATATATAATGAATATTATTTTTGTATATGCACACTAACATTTCAGGAAAGATATACAACACTCAAGGATGCAGAACTCAAGCCTAGGTAGAATAGGTTGTTAATAAAAAAGAGTGTAATTTTAATTTTCATATATTTTTATTTATTGAGTTGGTTATGTAAGAGTGTATGGTAAAGTTTTGAACAAATCGTACCATACTATTATAATTATAGTGTACGATTTGTGTGTTAGGGAGGAGTATGAGGGATTTCACACAGTCGCTCCAAGCATGCATGCACTCAAATTCCTCCTATGGCCTTGTAAGTTCTTGAAGATTCTCTTGGGAGAGAAGCTTCAGAGTCAAAAGTCAAAAGTTTTCTTCCTTCTCCAGGAGGGAAAAAAAAGATTGTGGTACTCTACTATCAACAGGAGGTGAAGAAGGATTTCAAGTTCTTTGCATTCTCCAGGAAAAAAAATTATGTAAGGGTGACATAGTTTCCGGCATTCCTATTAATGAAGTTTTTAAGCTAGACTACCTCGAGCTGTGGGGCTACATATCCTAAGGATGCCATAGGTCCTTATGCTCATTGTGATAACGTCATGAACAAATTTGATAGAATGTAAATACTAAAATTTAGATTTTAAAAAATCATTAAATAATAAATTCAATTCAAATAAAAATCATTAATAAAACATGTAGATGTTACAACTTATATACCCTTTTGCTTGCTTTCTTTTTGGAGGGCAAAGGTGTATTAGATTGATAAGCTTTAATGTCCAAAACATATAATTAAAATGGAAGACTCCATGCTAGCAATCTACCCCAATCTTAGAGGATTGGTAGCATTACATTTTTGAATCTAGGACATACTCCAAGCATTAGGGTCAATGATTTATTAGTTTTTGATTAAGGGTTGCAAAAATATTATACTCCCATACCTTCCGTGAGTGGATGTTAGCATGGTGCATGTATCCTTAATTGATTATTAAGGTTTATTAAAATCTTCTAATCAAATATGTGAATGCCTTCCTAAAAGGAGTCATGTATTATATAAGGAGATTACGAGATGATTTAAGGTATATTAAAGGCTTTAAATTTAATGCTAAAACGTCCTCCAAAAGGAATCAAATGTTAGGCATGAAAGCCCTTTTTATTCAATTCACATTAATTATCAAATTTATTTGATCAAAAAATGAATTTAAAAAAATTATCAAATTAGTTTTATTTTTATGTTTTATATTGGAAATTTTATTTAATTATTAAAATTTTTAATTAATTTGTAATAAAAAATATTATTAATTTATGATTAAAATTTAATAAAAATATTTAATTTTCAATGATTATAGGTATTGATTGGAGTTGATTAAAGTTGATTTTGTATTTTCATGGATTATATTTTATTTAGAAATTTTTGCAAGATTACCCTTAATGAAGGGTTGATTGATTAATCATTATTTTGTGGCAGAGTAATATCAAATCAAGGTATGATTTATTCTTAGGGTATGATGTCACTAAATTTAAATGTTTGAAATGTCATCCATACTGGAAGTATGTGTATTTCTATATTTTACATAAGTTAGCTAGACATTGTCCTTAATTATCACTAAGTGTTGATGTAGGCTTATAATCAATATTTTTAACCCTTGTATACATAAATATAAATATAACATAATAATCATGAGTGCCTAATGCTCTATGGAATATCTATAGTGAATTATCAAAGTCATAGGTCACATAGTGACTTATGAACTTAAAAATTCAACTATAAGGAATGTGTGCATGAAACTAGATTGAGAGTATTCTAAGGTGTAGGGAACATCCTTATATAACTCTCCACCATGCTTGAAGTTATAATCACACTTATTTTGAGAGCAACATATAAAACTCCCTACACAATCACTAATCATTTGCTCTCAAATAATGCATGACTATTCCTTCAAATTATTTTTAAATTAAAGAACCCTTCTTACATGTTCCATAAAGCCCTATCATACAATAATTAGGTATAAATTAAATTAGTCATGAATTAGAAAACATCTAGGTCAAATTATTACATAGATTTTTAAAAATTTATGTATGGACTATACTTGCATCAAATATCCTTAAACAAATTAGGGAATGTCAAGGATAGTCTCTAATATACCAATTCCAAAATCCAACTCTATTTGATAAATATTTTTCTACTTATAATTAAAAATATAATATACCTATAACTATAATAACGCAAAATATACACATCAAATGAAGTTAAAATTAATTTTAAAATGTAGTGCTACTCATGTTGAATCCATAGAGACCAAGAACTTTAAAAATGATTGAAGAATAAGGGAGATATGATTTTTATAAGATATGATACACTTATATATTTAAATAATTCATCTAATCTTCTAGTTTAAATGGTGGCACTGACAGGGCATATGCTTTCTATATGGTGGCAGGCGATTCAACTATGTAGATGGTGGCGACCAACTGATTTAGTTCACTTAACCAGAGTGACAAGGATCATAGTCATCCAATACGCACAGTTTAGTATAGATGGTTTTTATCTAGCCATAGGAGATTCATCTGTCCTGTAATTCTAAATGGTCAAACCAGACCTTGGATCCTATGAGAAAACAACTATCCAAAATGAATAAAATAGATGATGGTCATGATTTTATCTTCCTTCTCCAATGACTACAAACCCTAAACTCCTAAACGCTCTCATACTTCATACATCATGGGTTTAAAGGTTTTAAAATTTAGGCAGACATAGTATAGAACCAAAGTAATAATGGGGGGGGGGGGTTTATAAATGAATTTATAAACCTACGTAAATAGCTTGGGTTTGCAGTTTACCTCTACATAGGTAGTATTAGAAGGCATTTGAGGTCTTATTCTTCTCATATGGAGGTCCTCTACCTGACCTAAGACCAATTTAATATTTGGGTTAGCCTAGTCTACCTATTTTTAAAGATGAAACCAAGTAACTATTGGACATATTTACATGAGAAGACTTGGAGATACAAGATTGAATTTAATAAAATCATGAAAACATAAAGAAGAAGAACAACTTTCTTTTGGAACCTATAAATATATACAAATAATGATTTTCAAATGTGATAAATCCTACAATTATTTATTTTTAGTCTTCAATTTTCTATCTTTTGGATCTTCTATAGAATTCCAAAAGATAATAATCTTTAAAAGAAGAAGAATCACTTTCTTTTGGAACCTATAAGTATATACAAATAATCATTTTCAAAATTTTTACAACACTTAACATTATAAAACTCAATCTATCTATTCATGAATTTACAAAATTTACATTTACATCATTGCCTTTATGTTTGCATTTACGTCATTTCCTAGATACATTCTACTTTGCAGGAATATAAAAAGGAAATATATATAAAAGAAATATAAATATGCAATGCCATGTGAGTTTATATAGAAAAACAAAGTGGCCTAAGAGCCTACTCTAAATATGCACAAACAAATATCTAAATATGCTAATCAATATATAGAAAGAAAACAATTTAAACATGTGTACGGTCTGACAAGGCACTCCAAACAAACCAAATAAAACCACCAGCCTAGCCTACGCTAAAAAGTTAGTTATCATAGAAAATAAGTTCTCATGTTTACATAAGGTTGTGCGTCATAGATAGATCCTATGTTTTATTTATTTGAAGTTGTTTATAAATTAAAAGAATTTGTTTAAAGTTATTGAAGGTTGGTTTGAATTCTAGTGTTTAAGAGATTTTGGGTTTATTGTAAGGGTGTTTTGATAGTTGAAGTTATTTAGTTTTAAGTTTTAAAGAATATAAAGCAAAATAGCATCTAAGTGTAAGAGCTCAATGATTAGCAAGTCCTAGGCTCATATTTATAATGCTACCTATCCTCCAAAACTAGGTTAGATAGGTTATATGGAGTCTTGAATTATAATTAAGTGTTTTAGTCCTTAAAGCTCTCAATACACTATACATTTGCCTTCCTAAAAGGATTTGAGCATAAGGATAAAAAAGCTTAAAAATCTAAATGTTTTATTACCAATTTCAATAGTTATATAGGTTGAATAGTAACTTTCTTTTATTAAACCAGGACACTAAGTTTTATTTCTCCTCATTAGGGTTAAGTTAATGACCTTGTAAGCTTGGGTTACCCAGCTGTTACCTTTTTATTTAAGTTTAATTGTTGGTTGTTGAATTTTAATTAAATAAATTCATTGATTACTGATTCATATATAGTTTGAAATTTAATTTTTAAATTCCTTAAATTTATATGTAGTGTTGTAATGATGGGGAAGAGGGTCAAAGCCTCCGTAGGACACGTAGCCCCACAACTCAAGATTTTCTAACTGAAAATGTTATTGATGGTTTATGGATTATTATTACTATCATTTATCTAATTTAATTCATTAAGTTGATTATTTTTTATTAAATTTTAAATTTATTTAATTATTTATTTTGACCAAATTTTGACTTTTTTATTTGCATTGAATTCTATAAATTTTTTGTTTTCATAAATATTAGACTCAATTATGAGTTCAATGCCATTAAGTTTATGTCAGTTGGATTTTTCTATAAGTAATTATGATTTTTATAAATTTAATATATTTTAATGAATTAAATTTAACCAAATATTGACTTTCTGATTTATATTGAATTATGAAGATTTTATATTTTCATAAATACTAGACCTAATTATGAGTTCAATATCATTGGTGGGATTCAATTTATAATAGCCTATTGATCATCATTAAGGCCCATGAAAACTAGGGTATGTAGCATAAATGCCCTAATTTTTATTTTCCAATTTTGAGCTCAATTAGACCACTAGTTAGGGAGTAATTAAAAAAATTCAATGGCATTTAAGTACAAATAACTCCCAAAAGAATGGTCAAAGTAACTGTTGGTTCCAATATACCCAAGAACGCATGAAAATTGGATTTATATTACATTTTGAAAATTTTAGTAAATTTTTCTAGTTATTTTTGCCGTTTAATTATATTTTCACTTATGATAGGTTATTGTTTTTTTTTTCATTTTCTTGTTGTCTTTTAGGAAAATTTGAATATAAACTCTTGGATTTTAGGTTTTGTAGTCAAAGAAGTCATCATAAATGATATATCAACTCAAACAATGAAAATATCATTCTCTAATGGGTTCATATTACAAGACTATTAACTTCATTCTGGCTATTATAGTCAAACTCAGGGGAGAATTACATATGATCTTAGAAATCAAAATGACATTTAATAATAGGTATGGCTATGATAGTCAGGATGCTTCATTATAGATTATTGTAATCGAATCATCGTAGTGAACTACATATGCCCCAAAGGGTAAAAGTGATGTTCAAATACGTATCTAACTATTATAATTAAGATATGTTTATCATTAACTTCATATTTGAATATCTAAATAAGAAATTATATATCTTTCATAAGTATAAAAATATTATTTATTATTGAGTATTCTAAATATAATGATAATGTTCATCTTTGATTTTAATTTTTCCAAAAAGAACAATGGTGTCCCATCCTATTTAAGAGCTAAATAGAATGGGGTTTAATTTATCTGGGGTCTTAAATCTTCTATAAAGGTAAGCGTTCATACTTAAATTACATTTTAGGAAGTTTGAGCTTTCTAGAATACTCTTGATTAGAATAATGGTAAAAAAATTATTTAGATTTTCAAGGAGTGATATGAAAGGAGGGATATTAGAATTTTGAATGGGATTGGATGAAATTTTTAAGCTATTATTTTTTAGGCCAATGGATGAGAAGTAGGAGGTATTTTGAGATTCTAAAATAATTTAGAAATAACCTAATGATCTTATATTGAGCTTTAAATTTTGCATGAGAGAAATTTTATGTTTGAGTTGATATTTTATTAGAAGTTTAGGGTTAAGTTATTGATGTTAGAAAAAAATCATGATGTTAGGGACTTAATATTTTAAGTCTATCCCGAAACATAAATCTAAGTTGTGTGCTAAACAATAGTAGCCCCAACCAAACTAATGGAATATAATTCTAAGCTTACATCGTTCTAGATTGGAAAGTCAACTAAACCACCTAAGAACTTTAAAACCATGAATAGGATCTTATGAAATATAGATAGGACTTGTTATTTTAGACTTTGAGAATTTAGGGCCGACATCTAAAGAATTTTCTAATTGTCCCTTTTACTTATGTGTGATGATTATGCCCAATGCAATTAAATATTAATTAATTTTAATTTGTTCTAATAAAATGCATACTAATTGACCTTATATGCAAAAAAGATATGTTAAACTTTATAAATTACTCAAAAAAATAAGTTTTTCCCTATAAATGCATAACATCCCTTGTTGCACCTTAATAGGTTTGGTGGTCTGCCATGAATTTCAGGCTGGGAGGTGCCTAGTAAGGAAAGAAGATAAATATATATGCATAAAATATTCTTGGTATGCCCAAGCTTACTTCTTAAGAGCGTTAATTTTTTTATGTGAGACTAAATTTTTTTTTTAATTATAAGTAGAGAAATTTCTTTTATCCTTAAGAACCTAATGAAATCCAAGCTAAAAAATTTTCACATGCAAGTAATAAAACTAAAAAAATAGAAAATTTATAAAAGCATGAATTTAAATGTAATTATCAATCATCTAATCATATCAAATAAATGTAAAACTCCATGTGACAAATGCCACTTAATTATAAATCAGGGTCTACATAAATTAAAAGTGGTCGGGCTTTAATGATAACATCTCATATTCTAATCCTAGAGACGATGTAAACTTTAAAGTGAAAAAATATTCTTTTGTCTTCATTTATTCATCTCCTTTCTTCAGGTTCCTTGGATCTGCCAGGTTTGGGTATAAAAATGAAGAGAACTCCTCCTTGAATGTGGTGTTTATTTTCTCTTTGGATCCTAAGTTATCCAAATGAAAAAACTCTCCTATAAGAAAAGTTTCTTTCCTCTTTATACTCCAAATTGGACACTAAATATCTCACTTTAATTGACATTCCCAACTCATTTAAATTAAGTTATAGATAAAAATTAAAAATGACTTTATACTCCTGACATGTTATCCTGAGCAATTTATATAAAATCATCAAAAATCTCAAGCAATTATATATATATATATATATATATTCCACATTTTTGAACCAACACATTCAATTGGTCATGTTTTTTTTTTATTTTTAGGGGGCCTAGCAATTTTAACATGTCCAAAAAATTTCATTAAACGTATTTTAACTAGCCCCCCTTTTATAGCCTTACATAAGTATGGCCACATATAAAAAACTCTATTAACATTCATATTGCTCCTAACCAAGGCAAATATAGCACCTATCACACATCATATTATGAACATTATAATGAAAACATCACATCATAAACATCATAAGTCAAATCAAATTATATTAACCAACGTGTAAAGAAATCCATATAAAAACCATTCATAAAAGAATAGTGACGTAGCCTAAAAAAAGGATTGGTTGCCCTAACAAGCCATCTATAGTGCTTCTATTAGGCTGTGTGGTTTGGATATATCCTAAGTCAGTTATTATTTGAAGTTTTTAAATATTTTTCTTGATTCATTGTAGGTTGAGGAAAATTTCAGCTTGAGTTTAAGTTTGGTATTTTAATGTTTATTTTAGAATGAGTTTTAAGTGTTGAGGTTAATTAATTATCAATTCTTTAAAGTCCTTAATTTTAATTAAGTGTATTAGTCCTTAAGCCTTAAAATCCAATACATTATGCTCTCCAAAAGGAGTATATCATAAGGTATAAAGACTCCAGTTTATTAATATTTTATTATTAATTATTTAGATTGGATAATAACTACCTTTATTTGCATCAGAGCCGTGAGGTTTATTTCACTCTCCTTGGGGCTAACTCAATAGCTTTATAGGCTTGGGTTACCCAGTAGTTATCTTTAAGTTTAGGTTTGATTTAGTTTTCTAGATTAAATTATCTAATATCTTGATTACTTTTTAAATAATTTTTTATGTTAATGATTTAAGATTTGCATTCCATCAAATTTGTTCTTGGCATTATAATAACGAGCACGAGGACTACGGCCTCCTTAAAACACATAGCCCCGCAACTCTAGGTAGTTTAGTCTAAAAACTTCATTGATGGAATGTTGGTTGTTTATTTCACTGTTATTTTCTGATTGAATCCATTAAATTAGTGATTCACTAAAAATTTGATCATTTCTTGAATTTTTGTATTTTATTGAATATTTAAATGCATTTAATAGGGGTCCATTTTTTGAATTTTTTTTATTTAAATCAATTTTTGGAGATTTTATATTTTTCATAAATATTAGACCCATAGAAGAGTAAAATTACACTCAGTTTATTGGATTTGAATTTTTTTAGAATTCGTGTTGAATTATTTTAGGGGAAACCCATAAAGGGACCTACGTGTTGATAATAAAAAAATGTTACAAGGTCCTTGAAGGGACCTTGAGCTCACCACTGCTCCAAGGAGCTACAAAAAAGCCAAAATAAAACCTAAGTGCTCAAGGTCCCTACTAAGCACAAGTACAAAATTACCTTGATCCATCTAGGGTGGCAAGTAGCCAGCACCAAAAATTTAGAAAAGATCAAAATAATGTCATTAGTCCCCATATTTTCTTCCAAAAAACTTGAAGACAAAAAACCTACATTATAAGAAACCTGCAAGCAAATTGTCACATAAAGAAAGTACTTGCACATGATATAGATCATTTTGTTGGTTATATTCATATCCCGATTGTCTATGTTCTTGAAAAATATATTCATCAGAAAATACTTAAAATCAATGAGACATCGCAAAATAAAATCAATATTCTCCATTATAAAGTTACCCAGATAAAACCTGTATATAATTATATCAAGCCATGGCCAGTTGAAGAGTCCCAACCAGCAATAGGAACATAAGCAACCTTCCCATAGATAAGTGATGATACCAACCCATAGCCATCCAAAAAAATGATTGCACTTATCAATGAAGTCAGACAGATCAATATACTACTTCTTAAGTATAAGACAAATACCAAAATTCTACCATAACAAGCAATCAAAATCCAACCCAATGCCATCATTATAATAGATAATAAAGTGCCAAATCAAAATAACAAAGTTTAGCCCCTTATTAGGATTATAAAACCACCCCAACCAAAGCACCAGCCAACAAAGCATTAGGAAAAAATGGTTACTAATAAGAAAAACTAAATCCACACATAGTTAATGAAGATATTTAATCGCCCAGCCATCATAATATAGCCACAATGAAAACTATTCCAATCATTGCTAGACAGAAAGACAACCCAAACACCATAATGAATAGGAAAAATGCAATTGGAAGAAATAGATGAAATATAAGCCCCCAAGAGCAGAAAATTATTAAAAAAAAACCATGACATGAATAAAACCAAATACAAGTATTAATTTCTAGCATAACGGAAAGCAAGCTTATCTAATCGGATAAGGCTTTCAATGTAGGCTGGCAAATTTGAGTAGGACAGAATAATAAGATATTGTAAATTTCAGGCATAATTAGCTAACCAGTCAGTACACATATTCCCTTCTCTATATATGTGAGAGAAATTAACATTGAAAATGATCAATAATTGCTTGATTTCCCTTATTAGATAGAACAATTCAGGATTGCAAAATTTATCATCATTGTATTTCAAATAACTAAGAAAATGCATTGGTCTGACCAAAAGTTTCTATTACCAAGAGAAAGAAAAAATTAGTTATGAAATTTTGAAGATTAATCATTTTATTGAATTAGGTTTGACCAAATTTTGACTTTTTTAATGAATTATATAGGTTTGATATTTTTCATAAATATTAGACCTTGAGATGAGTCCAATGCCTTTGAGTTTGGTAAAATTAGAATTTTTTATAATTTGTTATAATTTTTTTAAGCTTTTGTATTTAACCAAATTATTTAATTAATTTATTACGAGGATTTTTTTATTTTGTACCCAACTAACTCCAAATCTCTTAGAGTCTTCAGCAAATGTTAGGAATGATTTATGAGAATGATTTGAACTGTTTAAAATTTATTTGATTTTTAATTATTTTAGATTATTTTTTAATTAATTAGTTATTTTCCTTATTTTTTAAATTACCCTTAATTCTGAATGCTGTTGATAGGGATTTATTTTTGTTTAATTGGGTATTTAATTATGAGCAATTTGAAGCTTAGTTTGCATTTATCTAATTGAACTTAAATTATTTATAATTTTTTGAAGCTTTAATCCCAATATAGGGGCTCATTTTAGGATCAAATGATGTCAAATCAATATCAAATTGAAATATGGGGTGTATAATGTCACTAAGTTTATTGGTTTTAAGGTTCACTCTTATTGAATGTTTATAGAATTTTCTAGAAATTTTTAAGTTTGCCATACATGATCCTTGCTTATTTTTCCTAGGTTTCACTAGTGTTCAAATGGGCTTGAAAATTGGTCTGGCTAACCCATACACATACACAAGCACACCATGAATTTTTAAAGTTTTGGGCCCAAAATAGACCCATCATCTTTAAAATTCAATTCACAGCAACCCCGAGCATACCATGACCAAGGTATATTATAGGAGGTGTATAAAATGCTCAAAAATCAACCCCTAAAATTTGATCTCAATTGGACCATTGGATCTTAGAAAAATTAAGAAAAATAGAAAAACATTCATCTCAAATTTCCTCAAGAACGATTAGTAAAAAATTGTTGGAAATACTTATAAAAAAATTAAAGCTCAAGGCCTTTCAATTGAGACCAAGATCACCCAATTTGTAGTTAATTTGAATTTTTTGTGATTTTTGAAAATTTTTGACATTAAAAATAAATTTTAAATTTATTTTTTTTAAAGTGATTTGATGACAAGTCATTGTCGCACACGATTTAACGGTGACCAGACATGTGGCGCACTATCGCGTGCCACTTAACTTCGTCAGAACATGGTTATAGCCTTTTGGATTGATGGTGGGCTTATCCAATGAACTTGATCAATAGAAGAAGTAACTAGTGGCTGTGATGCAGGCATGTTGTCCATCACGCAGAATGCATAATGCATATTTGAGCTAGACCGGATGTAGCATACGGTCCAGTTCTTTGTGGACCATTCAATCACGCATGTATCATGATCATATGGTTTTGATCTGGCCAGAAATGTTAGTTAAAAAATCAACTATATATTTAAATGCCCATAACTTTCGATATAACAGTTCAAATTGATAAAATTTGAAGTATAATATTTACATATTCTAGTCTTTCAATGCTTGGAGTTTGGAGTCTCCATGCAATGAGATTTTAGATAAAATGTAAATTGAAGTTTAAAATTCAAACTAAGATTTATCACTAACCTATTAATATATTTCTTCAATATTGGGTTTGTTTTACTCCTGGAAAAGTCCTATTCAACTTTACAGAAGAGTCCAAGGGTTAATTCAAAGTGGATGGAAAGATATATTTAGATTATCCTTTTTCCCTTTTTCTCTTTTCCTCTCAAACAAGGGTCTTGGGAGCTATGGGGAGATAGATAAGGCTTGGAGAGTATATATGGATCTCTAGAGAACCAGAGGAAGGAAAAACTTGGGCTGGAGAGGGCTTTGAGAATAAATTTTCTTAGTTAGATAATTTTCATGCCTTTTCCTATTTAGGATCCAGAGGCTTATTTGGATGGTGGGGATTAATTAGAGCGCTCTCTTTGATGATTGCTACCTATCCTAGGTGGTTAGAAGCTAAATATAAAAGGTGCATTTTTAAGAATGACTTAGGTTTATCTCTACATGGGGAGGGGACCATATTTTGCCTATCATAGCTAAATTATGGCTTGGGCTGGGTGTTGAAGCAAAGGGTTTGGGTGGTTGTGTGAATGAGTGAGTGTATGCTTGATTTTGACTATGTTTGGTGGGTTGACCAGGTCAAGTCAATAGGAGTTTGACTTATGATAGTGTTGGGCATGTTTAGAGCATGCAATGAAATAATTTTGCGAGCATGATTTCGTTTGGAAATTCTAAGAGCGTTGGATTTGGATTTTATTAAGGGTAGTGTTGGTTTAGCCAACCATGGTTGATCGACTTGGTCAACCAAGTTTTAGTAAGAGTTGGGGTTGAGTCCAACTAATTAAAAATGATATTATGGATCCAATGGAGGTGGTCTCATGCAATGGTGAGGTCTTCTTGCATGGAATGCATGTTTAAGTGCTTAAAGGGCACTTTAGTCAATCATGGTTGACATGGTTAATCAGGATTGACTAAGACTTGGGTTAATCTTTAACGCTTCCGATATGATATTTAAAATGTAGTGAAATAGTTTTCAAAGGTTGCTTGAATGGCCCATGTTGAAATTTATGTGAAAGCTTGATTTTTTTCCTTTAGGGGGTTTTAGGGTTAAGCGGGCCCATGCTCAACCAAGATCCATCAAAAGTTTAGCTTTATATTTAACATGTCAGAAAAATGATCAAGAACATATTGAAAGGTTTTGCGGAAGTTTCTATGGTTAAATTCCATAAGGTACATAGTCCAGTGGCATGGGTTGTAACTATTTGAAAGTTTTATAGCCTTTAGAAATCATTGAAGTTTTGTGGTTAGAGAGCTTGGATTGCTCTAAAATTTGGATGGTTGACTTTAAGGACATGTATAATTAATATGCAATTAAAAAATTATGATTCCAAGGTCATTTAGTTTGTTTTTGAGGTATTAAAATCACTTAAAATGGGTTATGGGACAAGGGATTTTGGCTTTGACTTTTTGTTTATAATTTTTTATTTGGTTTTGGATTTTGCTCAGTCAACCTCATATAAAAATGAGGTAAAAGAAGGGACCCTCAATATCTATAGTAGAATGAATTTATACTGCATATATTGTTGTTAACTGATTTGATGGATCAGATTTGGGATCAAAACTATAAGGAGAGGAATCACTTAACCTCAAGTTTAAAGGATGCTAATAGGAGACTTATACCTAATAAATAGATTTCTTTTGAATTTGATATTTACCTCTAGATCTAAGGAGGGAAGCATAGAGCTCACACCAAACCTAAAGATGCTAAAGAGGTGACTAGGCTATGAAGTAGCCTAACATGCTTAAATCCAACACCAGCTAGCCAAGATCTTAAGAGAAAGGAAGCTCAGGGACTCACACCTATTCATAAAGGATTATAATTACTTTTCTTTGGTTTTTCTTTAAGTATTAAGATAGGAAGGACAGGGTCTCCCACCAAGCTATGAGGGGCCCAGCATGCATAAATCTCACACCAGCTAGCCGATATCATAAGATATAGGAAGCTTAGGGACTCACACCTATTCCTAAAGGATCAAGATATTTTGATTTAGTTTTAATGCTAAGATAGTGCCATAGAGAGCTTTCATCATCATTATCAAGTTTAGTCTTAAGCAAAGGAAGTATCAAGACTCGCATATATCCTTACAAAACCAGAAGAATTTGTTTTTTATACTAGAGCGATGATGCACAGGGCTTGCTCCACTACTAGTGGATTTAATCCTAGGGAAATAAAGCACGGGGACTCACACCTATCCTTAAGGATTAGAAGATTTTGGTTTTCAAATTTAGAATTCAAGTAATTGGATTTTATAAGATTTCAAACTAATTTTTTTTCATTAATTTTAGATTTGAAGTACGTCAAGCATAATATTTCTTAAGAAAATGCCCATTAACTAATAGCATTGTGTGGTGTCCTTTACAATCCATTAACTAGTAGGAACCTCCTTTATAGACTATTTCTACGATAAAAGGTCCCTCCCATTTTAGTTTAGACTTTATACATATCTTTTGGTGGGCTAAGATAAGCCTCTGAAGAACCAAGACCAAGTCTTATACTTGGAAAGTTTTAGGCAGCACTAACTTATCATAAGCTTGAACTATTCATGATTTATATAGCCCAAGATTCTGCTGAGCTTGGAGAAGGCACTCTTCAAGGCTTTCAAGCTCCTCCAACTGAAGTTGCATATATTATTTAGTTATAATTTGATTTTGTATGGTGATCATAATTAGAAGGATTTGTACTTCCAAAGGTAGCATAGCCTCGGACCCATACACTAATGCAAATGGAGTGGATTGGGTCAGAGTCTTATAAGTGGTCCGATTGGCCCAAAGGTCTTCTACCAATCGCTCATCCCACAAGTATTTATTGTCATCTAAGGTCTTTTTTATGATCTACATCGAAGTTTTGTTAAATGCCTCAGCTAATCAATTAGCTAGTGGGTAATAAATTATTTAATATCTCCAATTAATATAATGGCATGTTGCAAAGTTATTTTTTATAGAATTGAATGCATACCTATTATCATATATAATTTTATGGGGGTATATCAAATCAATATATAATATGATAAAAAAATTATAATATTGTGTAATGTTACTTGTCGTAGAGGAATTACTTCTACCCACTTGGAAAAATAATCAATAACAACTAAAATGAAGTTATGTCCTTTTGAAAAAGGAGGGTTAATGGGCTCGATAGCATATATAACCCAACTTCTGAAGGGGCTTGAAGCTATCGTGGGATGCAAAACATTACGCGATTGATGTAAAACCACACCATGAACCTGGCATTGGTGACAACATCTTATTGCATTCATGCAATAGTCAGTTGTAGAGGGCCAATAATATCCAAGTCTTTTAATTTTCATATTCATCTTAGGACCTGATTGATTAGCACACACAGTTCATTACAGACCTCATTCATGATCTTCATGTCCTCATGCTTGTATAGATAATATAGTAATATTTTATTAAATAATCGATGGTACAGGGTTTCATTCAGGAGTGCATATGAAAGGATATATTTCTTGATTTAATTGACAAATATTTTATCATGAGAAAAATTTCCTTCTTGAAGATAATCAATGAAAGGCTTTCTCCAATTACCTTCTTCATCACTTGTTGAGAGGAAGATAGGATCTCAGAACCCTTCTCCTCCCGAATGGATTAAGGTTAATGTTGAAGCTTCCTTACTGAGTTTGAACAAAGAAAGTATAGGTGGCCTATTTAGAGACTGTAAAGGAAGGTTCTTGTGTGCTTTTGGATTCGGCTGTCTCCATTGAGATTGTGTGCAATTAGACCTCTTATCCATTCTTTCTTTGAGAAATTTTCTTCAAGAATGGATGTTTGAGGCTAAAGGTATCATTATAGAAGGAGATAACTATAATGTTATCAAATTTATTTAAAATTTGCTAAATAAGGAAGAAGTCAAGGAGGATATCTTAAATCCCAAGGATTTCATTTTTCTTAGTGATTTTAATCAAGTTTTATTTATTTTTCTTTAATAGGGATTGTAGTAAGTTAATTTATTTATGTGCTAACTATGCTATTTTTTTAGGTTTTTTTTATGATATTAATTGTAATAATATTCCTCCTTCCTTTATGTCTTTGTTAAAGGAGGAATGTGATTGGAGTCCAACCATGGAGTAGGTTGTAATTAGTTGTTTTTAATAAATTTGCTTAGTGCATTTCTTAAAAAAAAAGATAGGATCTCAAAAGATTTCTTTATTATGTGCTCTAAATTTATATGAGCTAGAACGTGTAGTCCCTTAACTTCTATAGAAATGGAGTCCTATTCTGGATAAATAATTTCCTTTGCAAGCTTTGTTAAGGCATCCACCCTATAATTGATTTCATAGAAATTTCTATATAAAGTTACAACATGAATGTGCTCGAGAAGATGATTTGTATATTGATGGCATTTTAGGAGTTTTGGATTCAAAACCTTATAGGTTCCTACAATCTAGTCGATAACTACTTGGAATCTCTAAAGATTTTTTTTTTCTTTTATATCCATAAATTTTACAATATCCAAACAAATTATTAGAGCTTCATATTCAATCTCATTGTTTGAAAAAATGCTATAATAAATGATATTATAAATGCATCATTTCTTGTTATAGTGCTATAAAAATCAGGCTTTATTGAAGTAACACCAGCAACAAAATTCAAGGGGTTTATTTTGAGGTTGTAGTGACGCAACTGCTCAAAGAAAATTCTTAACTCATACATGCGAGCCTCTTATACTTTGCTTTTGACAACTAAATCATCAATGTAATATTCCACCTTATTATGGATAAGTTCATTGAAAATTTTGTTCATAGCTCATTGATAAGTTGCACCAGCATCTTTCAGATCAAATGACATCACCTTATAATATATGATAATGATAGAAGTTTTGAATATAGTGTTTCTCTTATCTTCTGGGACCATCTTGATTTGATTGTATCCAAATGAGCCATCCATAAAGGAGATACAATATGAGAAGATGCAATATCCACCATGAGTTCAAGTATAGGCAATGAAAACTCATATTTGGAACATGCATTATTTAGATCTCTATAGTCAAAGCAAATTCAGGTTTGACCATTTTCTTTTGAATTGGCATAATGCTGGCCACCCAAGAGGGATATTGTTCCTCTCAAATAAAATTAGCCTCGACAAGTTTCTTGACTTTAGAAATGACTTGTTGTTCGACCGCCATACACATATGTCTACGAGCTTGCATAATTGGAATGACATCAAGTTGGATTCTGAGTTTATAAACTACTACATTTGACGATAAGCCTGACATCTGGTCATATGACTAAGCGAAGCAATTCTTAAACTTAGAAAAGAGTTTTATTAGATCGTTTGATTCATCTTCACTCAACAAAGAGCTAATGAAGGTGGGGCAAGGGTCACCCTTTGTTTCAAGATTAATTTCTTTTAACTCATCAACCATCAATCTAATTTCTTTTTCAAAATTAGGGGGGTGTATCCTTAAATTGAAGTTCATCTAAGTCATCTGATGTTTCCAAACAAAGTCTAATGAGAGAATCAATAGTTTATATGAGGACCCTTTCATCTTGTTTAATTCTCGGGTCAACCTTGATTAAACCATTAAACCTTAAATATCTCTTTTTTTGTTTGACGTTTGGTTTATTTTTCAAAATCTTGCATATTTGTGCAAATGTGCATGCTATGAGACATGTATTCAAAATTCTCATAACATATCAAAATTAATATTTTAATTATTGTGACTAAATTTATAATTTGCTAAAATCAATTAATTTTTTTTATAATTAAGATGTGATAATAATAAAAAAAAAAATTTATTTAAAATTCAAAACATATAGTATATTCAATCTTTTCTCTAACTTGATAAAGAAAAGGAGATTAATATAGATGCCCTAAAATTTTTAAGTATTTATTTATCTATATATAAATATTAGATTTATTATATATCAATTTAGTATCTAAATGCATAAAACTATATATATATATATATATATATATATATATAATATATATACATTATTTTATATGTAATTTTGAAATATATGTGCCATATAAATAAATAGAAAATTTTAAATAAATTTATTTCTAAATAAATAAGAATTTTTTATTTATATTTTTAAAGACAATTTTTTTTACAACTTTTTAAAATAACTTTTTAATACAAAATTTTTATTCCCTCACCGCTCTAGAAACCTGCAATCAAACTCAACAACAAACGAAGGTTAGATTTCCTCACCGCTGTAGCAACTGCAATCAAATCCAACCAAGGCCACCTTGCAGCGTGAAGCTGTTCATTCCCAACTCCATCACATTGAACGGTAGCTTTGGCGATGGCCCGTGGCGGCAGCGGCGGTAGCGGCCACAAAGGAGATGAAAGAACGAAAAATGAAGAGGAGGATGACGAGGAAGATGAGGAGAACGGAGGGAGAGACCTCGAGGCTTGGGAGAGGGCATACGCTGACGAGAGGTCCTGGGAGGATCTACAGGAGGACGAATCAGGGCTCCTCCGTCCCATCGATACCAAGACCATTGCCCACGCCCAATACCGCCGCAGGCTTCTCCAGAGATCAGTCCACGGGACCTCCAGAATCCAGAAGGGTCTCATCCGATATCTTTACGTCGTCATCGATCTCTCCCGGGTAGGGTTTTTATATATTTATTTTGTTTGGGGGGGTTATTTCGACCTACTTTTTTATCGGTTGATCGGAGTGCAGGAAACGTAGTTGCGGAAATGATCAATAATTTTTGGTTGGTTCCCGGTATATTTGGGATGCCAAAGGTGCATATATTCCATGCATTGCATATGATATGGATGGGTACAAAAACAAGAAAGATTTGAAAATTTGTGGCAGAAACAGGGCATGAACAAGCAATGTTTTGAAAAGTGTAGACAGATATAGGGAAATGACAAGCCGCCCAAAGTATTGGTCATTGATAGGGCTGAGACAAGGAAAATAATGTATTTTAGATCTCTTTCGCGAGCTCTGCTCCTTGGTCTATGCTCCTATTATTTGTAAAATAGAATGAAGATGGGAGATTTACATGCATATCACTTTATTTCATGTTATACATATCTAACATTTAAAACTTTAATATTATGTACCTACCACTCATAAAATAAATATGAATGCATAGAATGAAATATTAAAGTTTATAGGGTGGTATGGGTGGTAAGAATGAAATATCAGAGTGATATATTTGATATTAAAATTTTATATGAGTGATATGAATGTAATGTTAAAGTTTTGGGTGTTAGATATGTAAATATCATGAAATAAATAACTATGTATGTAAATCCCCCAACGAAGTTTCCTTGCTTGAAGTATAGGAAAGATTAGTAAAAATAAAGCACAAGTGCCTCCTCTTTTTGTTATCTATGTGGAACCCTATCTTTATCTCTATAAATGAAGATACTTATCAAAGAGTTGGCCTTTAATTTGATTTCACGGACTTGAATCCTATTTATGTGTGTACTTCTTTCAATTTACATGAAAGAACAAATGATTTAATGTCACATAGATTGATGTAAGGGCACACTTTGATAATGAGTTAGTTATTCGTTTCACGCCTTTTTTGTTGCATCTCTCTCTCTCCCTCTCTCCCTCTCTCTCAGATATGGCAGTTTATGTTTGTTTGTTCTATTAGTGAAAATCTATTAGCATGTTTGCTTGGTTTCAAGATGTAGAATTTATGTTAAATCACCACATAGTCAGGCTTGTCATTTTTTACTAAAGGAGCTTGGGGTAGGCCTTGGATCATAATACCTTCAGGATATTTGGAACAAGAATGGAAAGTGGTGTATGGTTTTCTTAATTGGCATTCTCTTGAAAGTTGGATTGAAAATTTACTAATTATATTTTTTGTTACGTAAAGAATACGTGCAATAGTAGAATTGCTATCTCAATATGTTTTATGTTTGTATGTGTATGAGATAGTCTTCTTTCCTTTCAAAAGATGAATTACTATTCTCCCGTGATTGTGCTTCGTCCACAACATCATTTTAACTATTGTAATTTACAATTTCATGCATATTGATGATCATTTGCTCAACCATTTGATGCCTCAACTTTCCTTATGAGTGATTTCATTCTCTTAAAATTTCCATGAGATTGAGTCATCCAAATTCCCTTGAATTCAGTACCTGTTTTGCTCATCATTTGGAGCCTAATAAGTAATTTTGATTGGTTTAATAATGTTTAGATGTGAACAATCATGTGGGCTTATATAATCTGTCTAATTTGGTATCATATTTAGTACATTCTTGATTAACAACTGAATCAGCAAGATCTGATTTAGAAGTAATTATGAAGCTGATAATCAAAATGAAGTTATTTTATACTTGAAATTGGGATATGGGGATCAAATTTAGTTGGTGATTCATCATATTATCTATTAACATAATTTGGCCATTATATCTCTAAAAAGTCACAATTAAAGGCCTGGGATACTATCAAAAATTTAGATTTGTATAATTACTTCTCACTATCCATTCTACCTTTAATCTCTTAGTACACATTTACCTCAACATTGTCAATTTTTTCCTATTTTACCTTTCATCAAATTTTTCTTTCATAACACTTTGATTTTGTTGAACTAGTTTGAGTTTTATAAGTTTTTTATTTTTGCATCCATTGCATTCTCTTATTGCTTTGTCATTGTCCTTAATTATATTCATACGTTTCACACTTAAGTATCACTAAATCTCTTAACATTGTTGGCTTATAATTGTCAATTTTGCATATCCTAAAATTACAAATCGATAATTGTCAATTATACGTATCCTAAAATTACATATCGAAGAATACTTCCTCTTTTTAATACGCCTAAGCTTTCCATCTTCTAAAATCAGTTTTCCATCATTCTAACTTTTCAACTTCTTCAAAAGTGGTATTAATTATCAAAGTTAAGCCATCTGCAAATTTATTGCACTAGCAAATGTCATTTTTAATTTCTTATGGGATAATCTTTATAACCGATTCAAATGGACACAAACACTTAATTTAGATACTTGATCACTTCACTTTTACTTATATTATTAGTTATTGCTTTGTCATACATTTCTTTAACAACTTCAATGTACCTCTGAAATTCCCTTTTCTTCCTAATAATTCAACTAAATTTATTTTTTGGGTATTCGATCAAATTCTGAAGTGCCATTTCGCTTTTGTTGGATTTTTATGGTAGTTTGTAGAAGCCATAATTTCCTAATATGAACTTAGTTTGCTCATGGAGAAGGCAGGGTATAATTAATAAATGAGTTTTTACATACATAATAAACATTGTGTTCTCTCTTTATGATATGAATTCATTCAGCATGTTCAACGAATGCTCTTGAATGACTTTTTTTTTTTTCCTGAAAATGATGGTTTTAGAAAGCAGCATTTCACATATGATGTGCTACTTTCTCAATGTTGTTCTATGTATGTGGGTTCTCAGTATTGTCAAAATCTTTCTTTCACTAGAAGAATTGTTCCTTTGTCGTTTAACTTGATGGCTTAAGGTTTAATATTTTGAGCACCTTCTAATATTCCTTCTGGTGTATTCAAAATGAACGCACATCACCTACTTTTCTTTATACAAAACTTTGTTATGGGTTTTCAATAGCTTGTGGCGTGGAGATGGCCAAGCTTTTTCTATTTCCACTTTCTTTGTAGGAAGTATGGTTCTCTGTTGTGCATAAGGGTCACCATAATGATATTCTTGCGATTTCTCCTTTCTCCCTGTAAATCTTGAGTGGTAGATGGCAGTTTTACCTTAAGTGGATTTTTTTTCTTTAAAGAGCAAACTGTCAATGGTTAAAATATACTTTAGTTGTCTTTGTAATAATGCACACCTTTCTAAGTATTCTTCTACTTAGCTAGAGATTGGGAATTTCTTAGTCAGTAAAACATTTTTCTCATTGACCATCATCTTATTATACCAATTATCATTCATTATTCTAGATTGTTTTTCTAATTTTGCATGGTTATTTCTGATTGACACAGGCAGCTTCGGAAACAGATTATCACCCCAGTCGGATGTCTGTGGTTGCAAAATGTGCTGGGACATTCATCAGGGAGTTTTTTGATCAAAACCCTCTAAGTCATGTTGGGCTTGTAACCATAAAAGATGGTGTTTCTCAGTGCTTAACAGAGCTTGGAGGCTGTCCAGATTCACAGATCAAGGCTCTTATGGGAAAGCTTGAATGCTCAGGAGATGCTTCCCTACAGAATGCTCTTGACCTTGTCCATGGATATCTTTCACAAGTTCCTTCATATGGCCACCGAGAAGTCTTGATCCTCTATTCAGCTCTCAACACCTGTGATCCGGGTGATATAATGGAAACAATTAAACATTGTAAGAAAGCCAAAATAAGGTGCTCTATTGTTGGTCTTTCAGCTGAGATTTACATATGCAAGCATCTGTGTGAGGAGACAGGAGGCTTGTATTCTGTTGCTCTTGATGAGGTAAATCTCATTCCTCTATTGCATTCCCTTCAAAAAAATTTCTATGAGTTTCAATTAAGTGATTGCCTGGTTGTTTAGGACAGCCACACTTCAAGGAATTGCTACTGGAGTATGCACCGCCTCCTCCAGCCATAGCAGAGTATGCTATAGCCAACCTGATTAAAATGGGTTTTCCACAAAGAGGAGCGGAAGGTGCCCTCTCTATATGCTCCTGTCACAGGGAAGCAAAAATAGGTGGTGGCTACACATGTCCTAGATGTAAAGCACGAGTTTGTGAACTCCCATTGGAATGTCGGATATGTGGGCTTACACTTGTTTCTTCTCCACATTTAGCAAGATCTTATCATCACCTATTTCCAGTTACACCATTTAATGATGTGTCACATACCCTTCCTATTAGATTACAGCAGAAGTTTCCACAGAATTGTTTTGGATGCCAGCAAAGTCTTATAAGCCATGGTATGCTTTTTTTATTTTTTTCTTTCATATGTTATGCATTTGGTCATGATTATTCGACAAGTTTTACGCTTGCTGTCGACTACCTAACGCAACTCTTCATTTTTCTCATCCAAGACTTGGGACCTGGCAACGACAGTGTTAAAAAAAAAATATAGACCTAGTGAGGGGATTGTTACTTTGGGCGATCAAGTCATTAATAAGATTACACATTTTAAATATCTTGGATCTATTGTTCAGAGTGATGGTCAAATAGATGGGGATATTATCAACAAAATTCAAGTTAGATGGTTGAAGTGGAGGAATGCATCGGGCTTGTTGTGCGATAGAAAAGTCCCCCACAAACTTAAGGGAAAATTCTATAAGATGGTGGTGAGACCTGCAATGCTTTATGGTGCTGAATGTTGGCCATTAAAAGAGAAGCATAATACCAAGTTAAGTGTTGTAGAGATGAGGATGCTTAGGTGGATGAGTGGCTTTACCCTTAGAGATAGGATACGAAATGAGCATATACGTGATAAAGTTGGAGTAGCTCTAGTGGAAGTAAGATTAGAGAGAGCCACTTAGCCGCTTTAGATAGTTTGGTCACATTAAACGGAGGCCTTCCGATGACCCGGTTCGGAAAGTTGAGGTATTATATTTGACTTATGTTAAAAAAGGTAGAGGTAGACCTAAAATGACTTGGTTAGAAAAAATTTTGAAATGATCTTTCTTTATAAGATTTAAATGAAAATTTGACTTCTAACATGACTCAATGGCGAAAAAGGATTTATGTAGCTGACCCCACGTAGTGAGACAAAGTCTTGATGTTGTTGTATGTTCTACATTTGGCATGACCATGTATTATCCAATGTGTATATATCTGTGTAACCATCCGCAAAAAAAATAAAAAATAGAAAGAAGCTAAAACTTTTTTCTTGATAGAGGCTTGCGTAGAAATTCAATAAATTAGTGGATATGATATTATTGCTTTGATAGATGAATCAATTTCATTCCTCTGGGAGGGCTACTACTCTGTTGTGAATGAGCATGGTTATTCTAGTCAAGTATTGACAGCAATAATTCATTTTGCGTGCAACTTCATCAGTAACATGAAAATATTTCCTATTTACATAAATAATGCAAAAGTGCTTCTATTCACAATATGACTATTCATGCATCGAAGAGCTCAACCAAAGAACTTTCATTTTCAACGACTTGTAAAATTCTTAATTGTATCCCATGTAAATGCATATGTTTTGTAGTTTATTTTAAAAACTTTGAGTTTTTATTTTATTGCTAATGAATACTTACCTAGCCAATTTGAAGTTCCTGTTTTCAATCTGGTGTTTAGTTTTAATTTGATAACAGAATATTTGTATTAACTGCTGCGAGCTAACAAATCATTTTGGGCTATGTGCTAATGTGTACATGCATTCAAGATTGGAGAATGGTGGGAATTGAACTCACACATGGTGGATTCACAATCAATTGTATTTAAAAAAGTGCATTTATCAAAGTTTGATAGTGTTCGAGCCACCTCTGTGAAATTTGAGTTTTCCTGTACTCCAAGAACTGAAACAAAAAAATTTCAGAGAAGAGGAGATAAATTGACAAGGAAATCTTTTCAGCTCTGTTTCATTAATGAATTCATTATGTATGAGTGTTCTTTATTACTACGTAACTAACATTCTTGTATGCGACCAACTACTAACTGTCTAACAGCCCATCAACAATCTTTCCTTCTATGGTTGAGCTTATTCTCGGCAAATTCATTTAATGTATAAATCTACCATCTCGTTTGGCATTTTTTTACCAGAGAAATGCAGCATTGTGATGAGCTTGGAAGGTTGACTGCATTACTCTTCTCACTAAGAACGATCATTGTCCTAAAGGTTGAAGTTACGGTTAAGTGACTAGATCTTCCAAAAAATTTCAAGAGCATCCTCGGATAATAATCCTTCCCAAATGAATTATGAATTATAAGGCTAGCCAGTTCTTGTGTAAATTGTTTGCGGATTCAACGCTGCCCAATGTGGCACCGATGGTTGGCCTCCTCATTAGGCAATGTTGTTAGTATTTTAGGTGTAAGTTGGAGTCTTCTTAAAAGGGTTTAAGATGTTAAACATATAAATAGGGTGCAGCTTAACTATTTCTCAATAGTCCCTGTTTATACGCATCTGTGCCAGTCTTCACCTTAATTGAAGGAGGTCCATGAAAGAAACAATTAAGCTTGATAGAGTGTTGATCAATGATTAATGTTTTGTCTATAAGGTTGCCGCTTCACCAAAATTCAATTGTAAACATTGAATTTAACACCGTCGTTCTCCATTTATGTAACTAATAAAATATCCTCTCATTTTCGATATAAATTATCATTAACTCGTAAATGTGTTAATATTCTAAATCTAATGTATATCATAATTTAATTTATTACAATCTCTTATATTCTTCCATTAATAAATTCTAATAATAAATTTCGACTTAAAATAAATTATAATTATCCTTTATTAAAACTCTAATAACATTCTACATATATACATTTTAAATATATCAAAATTTTATTTTAAAAAATCAATTTTCTTATTTTAATATATTTTTATAACTCAATATTTCATGAATCAATTTGTCTCATATCCTTTTCTTATCAAAATAAATTTAATTAAATAATATATAATTTCTTTAAAACTAACCTTCCCCTTCGTTTTCAATTTGCCCAAAGAGTCTTGCCTTTGCTTGTGTTGGTGCACTCGCTCGACTCTTTGACCATTCTTGCTCAAACTCCCTCGGTCTCATTCCTCCTCTTCTCTAATTTATAAAGACAAAGCCAACGACGGAAATGGCCCTAACCCATCATTTTCCACAACACCAAAAGGAAGAAGCGAGCTCTACATCTTCTGCTTCCTGCGATCTGGACCGTTCGCGACACCACACGATCCAAACAGCCCCCGAGTGCCTTTGTCTTCCTTATCTCTTTCGGCTTCCTCAACTCCTTCGGCTTCTAGGCAATGTAAAGCGGCGCACTTGCTTTGTATTCGATAGAAGATTCCTACGACGCCTTCACCTTCTTGGTCCTCTTGGTATTCTCATAGCTCCAAGTAAAGAAAGCATGTTCCATTCGCTTTATCTTCTTCATATTCTTCATATTGTTGAACCCTAGGTTCGAGATATTACATTTAAGATGGCAAAAATTGTCTACAAGAAGCTTTGGAATGGTTCCTATTTCAATTAGGACAGTAGCAGTGGCAAGATAAGCTCATCAATTTAGGGAAATCAACTAGTTAGACAATGGAACTCTTGAGCATGTGGTTTATCTCCAATAGTTGATGAGAAGAAAGTCAGAACTGCACTTGATAAAATTTATTATTTCATTGTTTTGAAATACAAGAATGGCAAGCTAGGTGTTGTTAATGGGTTGAGACTTATCGGCAGAAGACACTAGTTAGGAGGAATGAGAAATTGTCCACAAAATACTTTGGGCCTTATGAGTTTTTGGAACCCATTGGAGCAATGGCCTATCGACTAGGATTACCACCTTCGTTAGAATTGCACCCAATATTTCATGTCTCATTGCTAATAAGGCATGAGATAGGAGATCACACACTGTCTTCACTGCCACCAACTTTGATAGAAGACAATGTCATTTTGGAACCCCTGGAAGTAGAAGAAGGGGCGTGCTGAGGGGAAACACGAGCACATTAGATACTTATCAAGTAGAATGATTTGCTGGAGTACGAAGCCACATGAGATGATAAGGAGACAGTTCTTATTCATTCCACCTTGAGGACAAGGTGCATCTTTGGGAGGGGGGAGTATTGATATGCTAGGGGGAGCTGTTTAGGAAGGTTCCTAATCAAGAGAAAATTGTTTAGGATGGTTTCTAATTAAGAGGGAGTTTTTAAGAAGGTTCCTAATCAAGGGGGGGCTATTTAGGAAAGTTCTTAATTAAGGGGGAATTATTTAGGAAAGTTCCTAATCAAGGGGGAGCTGTTTATGAAGATTCCTAATCAAAGGAGAGCTGTTTAGGAAGGTTTCCTAATTGTGTTTATGATATTTAGGAAGGGTTTAATTATTTAGGAAGGTTTCCTAATTGTGTTTATGCTCTTTTTTTTAAGCTAAGCAAAATGCATTAAAATTGGAAAATAAAATAACAAAGCAACCTATGTGATAAAATCCTATCACAATCCTTCCTTATCAAGTCAACAAAACATGAAAGAAGATCACTAAAAACAAAAGAATCCAAAAAAAATCTCCATGGAGGTCATATTTAGAACAAGCATCAGCCACTCCATTACTCTCTCTTGAAACAAAATGAAACTTTACATTATGAAAACATCTAAAAAAGAGAAATCTAGCCTTCGAATCTTCTTCATCTGATTATTGCTTCTCATTAATGAATCTTGCGAAAGAGTAAAATCATTTTTTGTTATCACATTCTATAATAATACCAAGTTTATCCGTCATCAAGTTTTGAATAACTTTTTTGAAATAAAAAACTCCTAATAACTCCATTAACGAAAAGTCCCAATGTTTTAATTGTTGTGGATCTATGGCTTATGATTTTGATGATAGCAAACATTCTTTTTTTATATGACTACTTTCTACTAACATTTCAGGTTCACACGATCGGACCGTAATTTGGAATCAGCTCAAGATTGGGTTGACTAGGTCTGAGTCAGTTTGTACACTTTTTCCTTTCTTGAGTCTATTGTATTTGTTGTGGCTCTTGATGCTTTGTAACATATAAGAGTTTCTGACTGTTCCCTAGAGTTTACTGTTTTTGATAACATCGTCCTGTACAATATTTATATCGGCCGGGACGATCTGTTCAAAAGCTGAAACCCTAATTAGGGCATCCTCATTAAAGTAGCCGTCATTATGCAAAACACATCGTCCTGGACGATTTTGTATCGGTCAGGACGATAGGCTCAATTCAGAAAGAATCTGCCGCCATATCTACTTAGGAAATTCTTATTTTTGGTTATCGGCCTGGTGGATCGGCCTGGACTATAAAATATCGGCCAGGATGATCCAGGACAATTTTTCCAAAATTTCTCTGGCAATTTTGGAAAGCAATTAATTGTGATTTCATCCGGGCCGAACGCAAGATCGTCCGGGACGATTAGACATCGTCCAGCTTCATTTCAGGGCGATATTCAGGACGATTTTCCTCATATTTAAACTTTTAATCGTCTTGGACGATAATTCGGCAGCTATGCATTAATGAGATCGTTTTAGCTCTTCTATTTAAGCTATGACAAGGCACTTTGTAAGTGTCTTTGCAGTCATTGTAGCTTCGTTCTTGTGGAAAAACTTGAAGAGAGAGCTGAAAGGGAGAGAGGAAGGGTGGAGTTTGAGAGGAGAAGATCCTTGAGGGGGGGGGGGGGCGAACTCAAGGGAGTGTGGAGGGTATTCCACACGGTTGCTTCGACGAACTTGCACCTTAGTACCATCGATTCAAGGCTTGTCTCGAGGTAAGTTCACCAAAGAGAAGATCTCTTTGGTGTCAAAGGACCCGGCGACTCCGCTGACCGGGGAAGGTGGAAGTGTTTTAAGGTCTCCGCCTAGCTGTGGGGCTTAAGAAGAGACTTGTTTTAGTGCAATACTTGGAGGGTGCTCAAGGAGTCACGTTAGGGTCAAGGTTTTGACCGAAACCACTATAAATCTGGTGTGTTCTTTTCTTATTATTTGCTTCCGCATTTAATTTCCGCATTTGATTTTCTTTGTGGTGATTTTGGTTTGAGTTTTATCTTTGGTTTTAAAGTTATCCAATTCACCTCTCTCTTTGTTAGCCTTGGGCCAATTCATAAGAGCTTAACATCCCTAACGAACTTTCATCAACCTCTTGCCATAAGCTAATAGGAAACGACCTCTATGATCTCGCAAAACTTCTGCAATACTTGCCTCATTGGATCACATCAATGCAACATCAACATTCAATTTAATTCAATTTGTAGGTGGAGGATACCAAATTTTAGACAGCATAAAATGCCGGTTAGCATCTCAGTTCTGACAGATTAGAATAATTCGAGGCTGAATAGAATAAGATAGGATATCAGCTACAATTATTGCTGGAGAAGGAACCTTGACTCCATGCTTAAAATTATTCCTTGCTTTTCAATTATGATTAACCAAAGCTAGATAAATTGAAGTCATTCCAAGAAATGAAGATGCCATCATCTCTAAATTCTTCAAACAATCATTTATATTACAGAAATTTGGTAGAATAACACCCCATTGCTTCAAGGTGTCAAAAATTTCGTTTAACATCAAACAACAAACCGAGAATCCTCAATTTTTGCATAATTTTTGGGGCACAAAACTGATTCCTGTAGCTTTCTATGATTCAACCATAGATTAGTAGGTAACGCATCATTTACCAGCCTCCACCAAAATAAATCTTCCTTAGGGGATAAATTTAAATTTTTAATCCATTTGATATCCTTCCCAATTAGATTACGGGATGTAATAGCTTCAAAAGCCAAAGCATTTAAGGTTTTACCTGAGTTGCCAGATAACAATTTCGATACATCTTCAATAGAATCATGAGGCACTTGAATTTCTGAGATTAAGTGTATTAAATCTTCAGAAAAATTCTTTTTTAGCACATTTGCATTCCATCGGCCACTTGAATCTAACAGAAAAGAAACTCATTTGCTTTGAAGGTCATAGCTATTACACATTGTTGGCCATTTATTTAAGCAACCATCAAGAATCCATATATCACTTAAAATGTTGATTCTTCTACCATTTGCAACTTGCCATATGATTATAGGTTTTAAAAAACTAGCACCCGCTTTTAAAATACGCCAAGTTGGAGATGAGCTTCTTCTGATATCATCCTTCCAAATATCACATCCATGTCTAGTTGTAATGATTTTGCCTAGAGTAAAATTAATGTTCTGAATGAAATTCCAAGCTAAACGAGCTCTTAAAGGGCCTTGCCTCTCAGCCGCTCCTTGAATACCAAGCCCACCTTGATTAATGGAAGTACAAAGTGTATTCCACAAAATATAATGCAACCCAAACCTTCCTTGTTCCTTATACCACAAGAAATTCCTACAAATTTATCAATATCATAAAGAATACTCTTTGGAACCAAAGAGTAAGTCATACGTAATAGAAAAATATAAGAGTAAACAGAATCAACAAAATCTTTCCGACCAATGACAATGATTGAGATCCCTTCTCCATAGCCTTATTCAGCAAAAATTGATAATCAACATCTTTTAATCTCCTAGGGGTCATCTTCACTCCAAGATAATTGAATTCAGCTAATTGGCGATAAAAAAAAAATATATTTAACTTTATTTTCCTTCTTTTAGTAACATATCTTTCATATAACACGATATATTTCTGCACATTAATCTTCTGTCCAGTCCACGAACAATATTCCTTCAAAATTTTAATAATAAGATTTGCATTAGAACGTGATGCTTTAGCAGCTAGTAATACATCATCTGCATACAACATATGAGAAACCTTTATAGTATTTGGAGCAATTCTTATCCCTAAATGACCACCTCTTTCAGTCAAAACTTTAGATAGGAGTTACGAACAAAGAATGAAAAGACAAGGAGATAATGTCAGCCTTGTCTAAATCCGCATTCAGTATTTATCCACTTACGCTTCCTGCCATTAATGATTATAAAAAAATTAGGATAGCTAATACATTTCATAATTAAATTTCTGAATTTCTCCAGAAAGTCCATAAGAGGTAAAATCTATTTTAAAGTATCCCATGACATGCTGTCATAAGCTTGTTCTATATCCAGCTTAAGTAGCATATATCCAGGAGTAGCCTTTGAAAATCTAAGCTTATTTACTACTTCATAAGACAACAAACAGTTCTCCGAAATAGACCTACCAGGAACAAAAGCACCTTGTTGTTCAGAAATAATATTGGGAAGACAATTCTTCAGTCTACTCAAAATCATACCCACTACCATTTTATAAATTGTTTGACATAAGTTTATTGGTCTAAACTTATTAATCTCCGAAGCATTATAAACTTCAGGTATCAAAACAACCAAAGTTTCTTTCCAATTATCAAGCATAACTCCAGAAGTAAAAAAGTTCTCAACCGCATTCCAAACTTCATTATTTACAATGCCCCAAAAATTTTGAAAAAACAAGCAGTGGTATCATCTTTTCCAGATGATTTATTATTTTCCATCTTCATAACAGTAACAAACAATTCCTGTTTTTAAAAATCAGTAAGTAACATATGCTTCAAATTATTACTAAGTTGTTGATCTTTATGAAAAAAAAGGCCGATAAAAAAATCTTTAAAAATAACATGGATCTTCTTCTCTTTAGTTTAAATAACCCTGTTATCAATAGAAATTTGATTGATCATATTCCCATTTCTTCTAACTGAAGCAAAAGCATGGAAAAAACTTGAATTACAATCCCCTTCTTCCAACCACTAAGTTTTAGAACATTGTCGCCACCACATAGACAACATAGCAAGAGTAGTATTCAACTCATGCACTTTCTTCCTCATAAATAGTAGCTTATTTGGATTCAGTTCATACAAACTTTCCTCTTCTTTTAACATAGAAATCTCATTTTGCAGGTACCCTTTTAATTTATTAAGTTTTCTCAATTTGTGCTTGCTCCAAAAGAACAAGCTTCTAAGGGATCTCCTAACTTTCCTTTGAAGGATATTAGCAGCAGTACCAAAATCATTTTTGCTCCAGGCTTTCATTACCAAACATCTCGAAGCTTCATAGGAACACAACTTTCTCAAATCTAATCGACTTTTGATTATAATTCTTAGAATTGAAAAGATTAATAATGAGGGGACAATGATCAGAAGTGACTCTAGGCATATGCTTGATAATTGTAAAAGGAATATAAAATAAAGCTTTAGAATTAAGGCAAACCCCGTCTAATCTCTCCCAAATACGAGCAAGACCTTCTTTATTATCACACCAAGTAAATTTTGGCCCAATGGAGCCAATATCATGATAATCATTTGCAGTTAAGAAATCCATCATCTCTTGCGAACCTTGGGAAAACAAGAATCTTTTTCCACCTTTCTTACCAACCTTGGAGAGAATACAATTGAAATCCCCCTAATAATACACGATTTATCTTTAAAAGTATAATCTTCTATCATATTCCACAAATTCCTTCTTTCATGCAAGTTTTTATTACCATAAACAATGGTAACCGTCCAAATGATACCATTCGGGCTTTCAAATTACCAACTGTACATTAATTGCAATAATTAAGAACAGTGAATGAAGAACTATTACTTCTCCACAAAGCAAGAATATCACCCAAAGTTCCTCTAGCATTAACATGGAAAAAATCCTAATCCAATCCTATTATTCTTTTAACTTCTTTTACATCCATGGAATCTAATTTAGTTTCCATTAACCCAATAAAAAAAATATGGTTATTAGCAACCAAACTTTTCAAATAGTGGGAATCTTCTTTTTTCTTCACTCCCTTACAATCCCAAAACAATAAAGACGACATTTATGACATCAATGGGGAAAAACCCCATCGCTTTTACCCGAAACTTCAGATTTTCTTCGTCTAAAGCTATATTTGTTAGGGCCAAATAAATTCAAATCTTTTTTCCCCTTTTTCTTTTGATGAGCAAATTTAGAATACGAATGACTCTTCTTAGCACCAGAATTCAAACACTCTCTATCTTTAGAAACAACAACAAGATGACCACTTTCAGATTTTAAAGAAAAGTTTTTTATCTTCAGATTCGTTGGTACACCTTCAGCATTGTCTTCTGAAGTTTTGACTTCTACATCAACATCTACAACGACATCAACATATTCAGCATCATTTTTATATATCACCTCATCAATCTTCTCATTCAGTTTTAACATTTTGCCTTCTACATCACCATCATTAGTCCCTTCTTTAGGATAGCCATCAGGAGCCATTGTAACAGCAGCTAGATTACAATGATTTTCATTTGAAACCTCCTCAGCATTAATAGTAGCTTGATTACAAGGATATTCAACAATTTCTTCTTTATCAGCCTCAACAATTTCTTCTTTATTTGCATCATCAATTTCAACGTCAGGAACATATTCACCATCTTCAATTGTTATAGGAACAGCATCCGAGACGCATTTTCCACTTGCACCCATTAATGCCTGAAAGACTCCTTTCTTTGATTTTCTACCTTAACATCATCAACAACATTTTTTAAAACATAAACTTCCTCCTTCCCTTTTACATCCTTATCAGCATTGGCCTTTTTATCAAACACAGAACTCTCAAGGACAACATTTGCATCTTTCAGAACACATGTCTTGTCACCATTAAAACTCTTGTTATTAAACTTGAACTTTCCGCCCTTTTTAACATCTGATGAAACAGCAGATGATTTAAATCTATTAAAAGTGAAGGATTTCTGCTAATCCATGGACCATACTCATCAGCCTTCATATCAGCACCCTTGGCAAGTGCAGATTCAGGTTTATCAGATCCAGCTCCAATAATCTGATTAACATTCCTTAAAGTGTCCACTGCAGAATCTTCCACAGTTATCCCATTATCTGCTGCATCAACTTTTCTTTGGTTGTCAACTCTACTACAACCTTGTAAATTATGCCCAATTTTACCACATTTATAGCACAATGATGAATTTTTTTTCATATTGAACGTTTTGGAGGAATCGTCCAGAACTACCTTCAACCCAAACACCTTTAGGTAGTTCATCAAGATTGATCGAACACAAATTCTAGCAAATTCTCTTCTTCCCCAATTGAACATATTGCCATCCAAATACAATGGTGTACCAACCATTGATGCAATTCTTGCAATATTAATCTCATCCCAACAGAACAAAGGAAGTTGTTGCAGCCGGATCCACATAGGAGAGAACAGATTTTCCATAGTCAAGATAGAAAACTTCAGAGTCCATTCTTCTATACCAATGGTATGGCCACCTACAAACCATGGTCCACCACTAAGCATTGCATCCTTAACTTCACTAGTATGAAATGAACACAACATCCATTCCAATCCTAAGTTAGTTAGGTGAAATGACCCTAGATGGCTCCATTGTCTATGCAATTCAATGCTAATGATATAATAAGGACATTGTTTATCCTCTTTTGGAGGGTTTTAACTGTGTTTATTGTGTGTTGCGGCTGTTTAAAGAACTTTTATTTGGTCCGGTGAACGTACGTAGAGCTACGTTCGGCCGGCACTAAGATCGCAGGCACAAAACAAGAAATACCGAGCAAATACCAAACAATACCAACAATAACGAGAAATACCATTATGTGAAGACAAAATACCGAGTAATACCGAGCAATACCGAGTAATCCCAAAAATATTGAGTTTTTTCTAGAAAAACTCGGTATTTTTTGGGAAAACTTGGTATTGCTCGGTATTACTCGGTATTGATCTTCACAGAGCGGTATTCCTCGTTATTACCAAACAATACCTAGCAATACCGACCAAATACTGAGCAAAAACCGAGTAACAATCCTCTGACCGAACGTAGAGCTACGTCCGGTCAGAGGACGTAATAAAAGTTCCTTTTTAAAGGGTAGTTTGGTCTTGGGTTGGGAGCTTTTGTTTTGCTAAAGTTTATTCTAGGGTTTGTTGCGAGTTTCCTAGCGGCGTCTAGGGTTTGTGGGAGAGCTGATCTTACTATCGAATAGTAGATACTTATATCTTTCATTGCTATTGAAGAGATAATCCAAAAATCAATTCTAATATTTGATTCCTGTAATTTTCTTCCTATCTAATTGTTTTTTTTACTTACAAGATGCCTCATAAACCCAGAAATCCCTACAATTTTTTTATAAAAATTGGGGATATCAGTATTGATGTACTTTAGTTTAGTTGGATCCACTACCTCTCCTTGTGTAGTTATGCGCCTCATTAATCCACTTGGTTTTGAGAAAACCACATGGTCTCAATAGATGTTAACACTACACAAAGGTTGTTGATATTCTTGAATATGAACATGATATACACAAGAATATCAATAAAAATGCCATAACAAAGAACATAAAAAGGACAAGGAATACCATTTATCATATTTTAAAAGGAGTAATAGTGTTTTTCAAACATAAAGGCGTTGCCACAAAAAATACTGTGGTCTTCATGTATTTGAAGTGCAATCTTGCATACATCCTCTTTAGATATCTAAATTTGTTGGTAACCATGTCTTAAATCTATGATATGGTGGTTAGATTTTCTAGCAAAATTGATAGGAGATATTAAAATGATGTCTAGTGATGGGGTCAATTGATGAGTTTTAGGATGATTAATTTGGCTACGGACTCAACCTTGGTCAAATTAGTCCAACATTGACCAATTGTAGGAAAATAGTTCCAGATGTCAAAATATAGGGTTGATTTTAGAAATTGGACTTGAAAATGAAAGTGGACATCTTCAACGAGGTTTTCACCAATTTTTATAATTTTTGAAATTTTCTTGATATGTTTTGGGAATTTTTTTTTAATTGACCGGGCATAAGGGTAAAAAACTAGAAAACAAAAATTAGGGTGTTGGATTTTTGGACTTTGGCTCAACGCATAACAGTAAAAGCAAAGGGAAAACTATGGGAAATTGATTTATTAACTATGTAGATCAATTCTAAATTTTTTTTACAAGGTTTGGACTATGTTTGATCCACTAAATGATTAAGAGAACCCAACTATGTCAGGATCTCCTTCACCCTTGGCCGACCAGTTAATGTGGAGGAATGTGGGGGAAAAAGGTTGGGACATTAAAAGAAAAATTATATTCTCAGCACTAAACAATAAATAATGTTCCACACAAATTTTATAAAAAACTAAACCAAGATACAGAAAGATATGCACAAGGACTCACCAAAGTCTAGTGCAAGAGAAGTATGATTATGAAACCATGCTCTTGGATCAAGCCACCAAACATTCTCACTTGGATCTAGCCACCCTGCCTTCTCCTTCAAATTCTAAAAATTCTTTCACAGCAACCTACCATTTTCATTCACAAATGGAGTATTAAATATAACACATAAAGCAATTCAAACTAGGGATTTTGGGAGGAAAGAGGGTTAACCACTCTAGCTTGTAAATACCCATAGCTACTCTTCAAAGCCTTGGCCATCCACTTTATATTGACAAAGTCAACATGTGATGCTCCACACTCTCTCCAAAGCCTTGGCCATCCACTCCATGTTGACAAAGTCAACATATGATACTCCACACTCATTTGTTCGGCCATCACACTCACTCACACTTACTCAAGGTCATATGAGTGCTCTCAAGTTCACACTAGTGCACTCTAAATTTATTACAACACAATTATGATAGATGTACAATGAAAATGTTCAAACAAATGAAAACCTAAATTTTCTAAGCCTTTTTTGGTTCTCTCTTGTTAATGATTCCTTTCAAATATGGCTCTCATGGTTTGCATCCTAATAGTGTGTCCAATTCTTGGTGTAGGTACTATAACAATCTAGCTCGAGAAAAACAACTGCATCATGTAATTCATTAATCAATTTGTCTATTGATGAAATAGTAAAGCGATAAGATGTTGTGAATTGGTTATGTGGAATATAATCAATACAAAGCTACCATGTGACATCTTTTTTCTTTACAGTTCCGGGGAGAAATAAAAGAATTATCCATGCATCCAATATTCCTTGTACCATCTTTTCAATTTTAATTTTCTATAACTAAGGATACTTATATGGCGACACATTGATTGAATTCATTCCTAGTTAAAGATGAATGCAATGATCTATTAATCTTTTTGGGGGAAGCTATGATTGTGGCTTGAATATAATTTGATATTCAACTAACAGTTCTCTAATCACTTAAAGAATTTTATTCCACCAATCCTCCATCAATGACATTGGCTTTTGCAAGGACAACTTATGAAAATATGGAACTATTGATTTGATAGAGATCATTTAGTGAAGCTGTTGTAGTTGAATGATATTGAAATAAAGCATAAGGTTTGCCATGCAACTTGATATAGTTCCCTAGGAGAAAAGGACCAAATAGTCCCTCAACTCTTTATGAGTGATTAAAATAGTGTCCGATTCTTTTGAGAGATCAATTTAATCCATCAACTCTTTAAATTGAGACTTTTATGTTCCTAACATTCAATGTTGAATTAAATGGTGTTAAATTTAAGAATATTTTGATCTTTACAATTATATTTAATTAAACTTTTATTAAATATAATTTTCAAGTAATTATAATTTTTCTAAAAAATTTTATTAAACATTTGAAATTAAAACTAAACTTATTATTACTTTTATTTATTGAAGAAACATATAACAATTTGGATTTATTGAAAAGAGTTGGCACGCAATAAAGAAATAAGGTCCTTGTATGTTGATCAAAACTTAGGTCCTTGTATGCTGATCAGATCTTATGAACATAATCCTAAGCATTCTAAAGTCTAGCCATTACCGACAAAATTCAAATGAATTTGGATTTCATGATAGATATTTCATCATGATGTACCAATTAGTTTTAGATGAAATTATGAGATGAGTCGTTATTGACTAAAATCTAAGTGTCTTGTATTCCAGATTTTCCTTTCAACTGCAAAGTTAATGAAAATTTAACGCATTGAAACTTATTTCTGAATTATCATCAAGCGAAGATGTCAAATGAATATTGAAGGGAATCATTTGCTTATCCACCTCTACTTGTTCATCGTTAATCACCATGTCAAATAACTTGAATTTACAATATGGCCATGATGAGATTTTCATCACAATGGAAGTCCTTTTTAGCTTCACTCGTTCTATTGAGTTGCTGTTAAATGATGAACTTGTAATGTCAAATTTGTCGCAGTTGCCTAAATAGTGGCTTGATTAACTAATGTTAGCAAGAAGGCTATAGCGGCTTTTGTCAAGTTTAGCGTTGAAGATTGTGGTAGCATTGTTGAAGATTGCTCATCTGCTACATGATTCTCTTTTAAGCTTAACCAACTAGAATGCTTGTATTAAAGATTGCGGTTGTCATACCCAAACCTCCACTTTGAATGGCTAATTGTAAACCTAATTCAAAATAACTTTAGAGGAAGATGATGGGATCTTTTGAAGTTTGATTAGGAAGTTCTTTAAAGCGGTTGTAGAATTATTGGACCTTATTTATTAGTATTTGGTGAATTTTCCTTGCAAATGTTTATACAACCAACGGCTAAAATTCTTAAATGAATATTTTTATTAAAAGATTTTTAAGAATTCAATTATTTATTTTAGATGTATCCATTGATATCAACTTAGTGTCGGTCAATCCATATGCATTGAAGGCATGTTAAATTGTTGCTCCTCCAAAAGATTATAATATGAATAGATTTAATCGGTTTTGTAAATCTATCCTTAAGGATTGTCACTAGTAAAACCGCTGTAGGTCCAATTTGACTATTCTTAAATTTGGTAGAAGTATGGCAGCATGAGGACTTGTGATCAAATGATGTACTTAAACAGCACAGAGCATCATCCCCACCTGCTGTTTTCAATTGTGAATGTTTACATTTCCTTTCAATTCTTGAAATGTCATTTGAGATTATTAAAATAGAAGATGATTCTCTACTTTACCGCCCAATGCACGCTTCCATGGATCTTGCTGCGTTATGAGTACCATCTGTCAGGAGCAATGATGGCTACTCTGAAGGAACAACAAATTTGTTGATATTATTGACAGTGTTCTTGCCCATGAATGAACAACGAACTTGCTGCAATGACGGATGCTAATTTCAGTGCAATCAATGAGTTGCTGATTAGTCTGCCGGCAATAAGGAAAGAGAACTGCAACTAAAATGGAAGGAATCAACAGTAGCACTATTGATACTGGTCTGGACACCTCTGTGCAATTCAAGTTTGCTCACACTAGGAGAACTGAAACCAAACATTCTAGAGAAGGGAAAAGATACAGGGACAACAGGGAAAATCTTTTCTGCTCTGTTTTAGCTAAGGAATTCATTATTTATAAACTCCACTAGTTAGTCAGAGTTTATGATCATATTCTAGATCCCCATGATTGGATAGATGGACCTTCTATATTCCCTGATTTGTTGATTTATTTATTAGTTTTTTTTTATACTGATAATCCTATTTGCTAAAAGGTAAAACTATATGCAGGAAGCAAATCCAATCCCCATGTTTCATGCCCAAAGTGCAGCCAGCATTTCTGCCTCGACTGTGATATATATATCCATGAGAGCTTGCATAATTGCCCGGGCTGTGAGAGCCAACGTCAACAAGGAACATGACAGTTTGAGCTTATTGTGCACGTAAGCATGCCTGTTAAACAATAAAAGCTCGATGGCACATGTCCTCTAGGTCATATGGGAGGAACTCCCGTTGCATTTTTCTCCTCCCGTGTGTATCATTCATTAATGAATCTGCTTCTGTTGTCTGAATCTTTTATGTCATCAGCTAAATTTTTTGTGTTTCTTTTGATAAGCTTCAACCTCTGTTCAATTTGTTGTTAAACACGGGCATACACATAATTACCTGCTCACAACATATGCTAATTTTAGTTTTTTACTTATGTTGAGCTTGAAATTTTGCTGGTGTAGCATCATTTTGTGTTGAAGCAATTTTTTATCTTGTCCAAGTAACAATCATTTTGGATTTTTTTTTTTTTCAGTCCATAGATTATATGCTTATTGCGACATTCATTTGTGTACTTGTGATTTTTTTAGATGCCCCCGGATAGGAAAAATTATTGTCCGGACAGCGTACTGAGAGTACCGAGTGGTACCGCGGTCTGTACCGAGCGTCCAGTGATGTGGTGTTTTTTTATTAGTCTCTGGACACATTCGGTGTTCGGACGCAATAATTACTCTGCAGATAGGCACTCAAACCAGTTAAAGAATTTTGGTAAATTTTTAATGCTCATTTTGCTTCTTGTTAATATATTTAAAAAAAAATGATTTTGTTTTCATTTATTTTGATGATGAAAAATGAAAATCATTAGTTTTAAAGAGGTTTGATAAAGGTTTCTGGGCTTTGAACTTAATGTTGGTGTCTCATTATATCCAACAAAATAATAAATTTAACATTTTTTTAAAATAAAATTACTAAAATCAAGCAATCAAATGAGCCCTCAGGTGATTGTAATTCACATGCTCGAACAACTTGCTAAAAGCAACCGATTTGCTTTTCTCGGTGATCTAGAAGAGGATGTGAAGAACACTGAGAAAGGATCAAATGATTCAGTGCGACTGCAAAATCAAGGAGAATGCACTTGGGCTGATTTGAGTGGTGATGCTCTCCAAGAAAATCTTAAAAAAAATTGGATATGTTGCGTGTTTACATCCACTTGAATGAAGTTTTATGATATTTTAACTGTTGGATAAGCGGCCATTTGGTTTGAAATAAAATTGATGTAAAATATTTTAAATACATGAATTTTTAGAATATTTTTAGTATACAAATTTGGCATATTTGTAATGCATCTTTAGTACAAATTTGGTGTATCTAAAATTTGATGAATATGAGTGATTTTTAAGTACATAAATTGATTTTAATTGCTATCGCCCATCTCCACCTCAATCATCTCTGGCCATTTGTTAGACAACAAGAACTTGTCAAGAAAATTCAGTTACTTGACAGCTGTAAATGTACAGCTGTATTGTACGGAATAGCTCATACAAATAAGTATAAATACTTGTAATGAGATACGAAATGAAATGAATATCATTTTCCCTCCAAACTATCTTTGTCTCAGTAAAACAGAGTTCTCTGTTTTACATACAGTAAACTTCTATATGGTATCAGAGCTTTTCTTATCCATCAAAAAATTTTTTTCCTGTTCTTCTTCCGCACGTCATCTACAGATCTTAGAATGACTGGTTCTGCAACTTCTTCACCTTCCGTTGATAGTATTTCATCTATCAATGATATCCAAATTCCTCCACAACTAAAATTCTTGATCGGAAATATCAAGAATTTAGTATCAACAATCCTAACCTCTGATAACTTTCCACTATGGAGATCACAAGTGGAAAAAGTATTTGCTGCAAATGGTTTTAAAGGCTTTCTTGACGGATCCTGTACATGTCCGTCGCAGCAACCATCTTCATCTACCGGATCTCCATCGTCGCACGATACGTGGATATTACTACTTAGCAGCGGCATTACTGTCAGTAATTTCATCGTCCATTTTGCCTTATGTGATCTCTCTTAATCACTGTGACGAGATCTGGTCTACCCTAAATCATCGTCTTCAAGCTTCGACAAGATCACGTATAATGCAGCTGAAAAATGAACTTCAATTTCTTTCAAAAGGTGATTATACAATGACTCAATATCTACTTCTTGTAAAATCAAAGGTAGATGCGATTGCAACTGCAGGTTGTCAAATTGATCCGGAAGATGTTATTCTTCATACATTAAATGGATTACCGGCAACGTATCAAACATTTAAAACGGTAATTCGTACAAGTCGTCAACCTCCGGATCTTGACGAATTATACACACTACTTTGCACGGAGGAGCAAACTCTTGCTCAAGAAGCTGTTCGTGATCTACAATTACTCCAAATTTCAGATAAAACTATGGCATTAACCGCATCTCGCGGACGAGGGAGAGGTTGTTGCAGTAATTCACGTGGACGATCATGCAATAATAACTCTCGAAATCCAGCAAATTCGGAAGACAAACAATCAAACAGATCCATTATATGTCAAATTTGCACAAAACCAGGACATTCAGCAATTAAATGTTGGCACAAACACAATCCGGCATATCAAGAAACACCAAAAACAGCTCTAATCAGTTCATCAGATGAAGCCCGAAACAATGAATGGTTCCTGGACAGTGGAGTGACAACTCATTTAACAACAGATTCTACTCAAATGAGCTTTGCATAACCTTATACTGGCACATCTCAAGTTACAATAGGTAATGGACTTCAATTACCTATTCAGAATACTGGCAAAGGCTTGCTTCCTACTCTTACAGGTAACCTCAAATTAAATCACATTCATCATGTTCCAAATATTTCTTTCAATCTTCTGTCTGTGTATCAACTAACTCGAGATAATGCCTGCACAGTATCATTCTCATCATATGGTTATCAAATCAAGGATTCTCGGACCAATCATCTTTTACTTCAGGGACCTAGTCACAATGGTCTTTACTCTATCAATCCGAATAAAAACACATCCTCATTGGCTCTATTTTCAGCTCGAATGGTGCCAGATCTATGGCATAGTCGCCTTGGTCATCCCAATTATCGCAAGCTCCAGATAATGGATAATCAAAACAATGTCATGTGTACCAGTTTACATAATAAAAAGTGTAACACATGTAATCTTGCTAAAAGCAATCAATTACCGTTAAATTTATCTGTTTCCACCACTGTTTCTATATTTGAACTCATACATTCAGATGTATGGGGGCCATCATCTTGTGTTTCTATACAAGGCTATCGTTACTACATTTCCTTCATAGATGATTTTTCTAGATTCTGTTGGGTATTTCCTCTACATCAAAAATCAGATGTAATTCATAAGTTCATTGAGCTTTATCATTGGGTAAGATGCCAATTTAATAAATCTATCAAAACCATTCGTACTAATGGCGACGGTGAGTATATAAATCATAATTTCCAACAAGTTTGCAAAACTTGGGGAATAACACATCAATACTCATGCCCATATACACCGGCTCAAAATGGTGTTGCCGAACATAAAAATCGGCACATCATTGAGACAATTCGAAGCCTTCTTATTCAATCTCAAGCTCCACATGAACTATGGACTCATGGTCTTCTTACTTCGGTTTATCTCATCAATATCATTCCAAGCTCCAAAACTCAAAATAAAACTCCTTATCAAGGTTTATACAACAAATTATCGTCCTATGATCATCTCAAGATATTCGGATGCTTGTGTTATCCTTGGCTTAGGCCTTATACTAAGTCAAAATTATCACCATTGTCAACTCCATGTGTGTTTTTAGGATATGTTGGCTCTCAAATAGGTTATTATTGTTTTGATCCCAATACTCATAAAACCTTCACATCTAGACATGTTGTGCTCAATGAAAGTGAATTTCCCTATCATAAATAGGCTACATTGCATTCCAGATCATCAAATCAATCAAGCTCTACCTATAATATATCACCTCTGTTGTTAGTTCCGTCTTCTGTAATTTCAAAATCTCATTCCAAAATTGCTTCATACAATCTGAACTCACAAAACTCCTCCCAACAACAAACATCTTCTTACAATTCAGATTCTCTGAATCAAGTTTCATCACCTGAAACAAATTCAAACATCATTACTCCTGTCCCAAGTCCACCTGATACCACCACAAATAAACCAAATCAATAGTCCATACATCATATGCAAACACAGTACAAAACCGATCATTTGAAACCAAAGCCAGCATTCAATCGCATTCATCAAATTCATCAACAAGATTCGATCTCTTACAGTCAAGCAAGCAAGCACAAACAATGGCGAGAAGCCATGTCAGAGGAGTTTCAAGCTCTTCAATCACAAGGTACATGGGATTTAGTGTCTCCTTGCTCAGATCAAAATATACTTGGATGTAAGTGGATCTTTCGCACGAAGTATATATCTGATGGAACTGTTGCCAGATATAAGGCTCAATTGGAAGCCTTGGGGTATAAGTAAGAATATGGACTAGATTATCATGATACTTTTAGTCCAGTTGCTAAAACACCCACATTCCAAATTCTTATCATTTTGTAACTTAATCATAAGTGGAATATACATCAACTTGATGTATCAAATGCATTTTTGCATGGCAAACTCACGAACAATGTTTATATGAAGCAACCGCAAGGATTCTCATATGATCTTCATCCCAATCATGTGTGTAAACTCAAAAAGGCTCTTTATGGATTGAAACAATCGCCTCGACAATGATTTGAAACATTATCCGGAGAGCTACACACACTTGGTTTTCAAACAAGTAATTCTGATCCATCGCTTATGATTTATCATCAAAATAGTATTCAAATATATGTTCTAATCTACGTGGATGATATCTTGCTTACGGGAAATCACCCAGAAACTGTTAAAACAGTTTTAGCTCATCTTCTCAGCAAGTTTCAAATGCGGGATTTGGGGTCATTGTCTCAGTTTCTTGGAATTCATACAGAATATACATCAACTGGTGCTATTTTAAAGAAACACAGGTACATTCAAATAATACTGGAAAGAGCTGGAATGAAAAATTGCAAATCGATTGCTACCCCAACTCAGTCCAAAATGCCAAAAACACAAACAGAAGACAAGCCCTGTAACAATCCACTGCTGTACAGACAACTAGTAGGAGCTCTTCAATATTTGACTTTAACAAGACCTAATATCTCCTATGCAGTAAACAAAGTAAGCCAACATATGCATTATCCTTTAGAAAGTCATTTTGATGCCTTAAAAAGAATTCTACGATTTTTAAAAGGCACGAGTGATTATGGATTGCCTCTCTCTGGTAAATCACTTAAATTACAATCATATGTAGACTCTGACTGGGTTGGTGACAGATTGGACAGAAGATCAATGACAGGTTATCTAAATCTGCTCGGAAACTCTCCCATTTCATGGAGTCTAAAGAAAAAGACAACCGTTGCGAGATTGTCGTTGGAAGTGGAATACAGGGCATTAGCTTTAGCAGCTATCAAAATAATCTGGTTAAGGCAACTTTTACAAGAACTTGACTGTTCGCAAAGATCATCTACTCCGCTACATTGCGATAATACATCAGCTATAGCATTAGCAAACAACCCGATTTATCATGCAAGAACAAAACACATAGAAATTGATTGTCATTTTATTCGAAATTGTATCAAAGAACAAACAATTCAAGTTCATCACATTGCCAATAAAGATCAACTTGCTGATTTGTTCACAAAATCCCTTCCTAGAGCTCAGTTACGACTGATTTCAACCAAACTGATATCCTCAAATGACTCATCAGTTTGAGGGAGGGTGTTAGACAATAAGAACTTGTCAAGAAAATTCAGTTACTTGACAGTTGTAAATGTACAGCTGTATTGTATGGAATAGCTCATATAAATAAGTATAAATACTTGTAATGAGATACGAAATGAAATGAATATCATTTTCCCTCCAAACTATCTTTGTCTCAGTAAAACAAAGTTCTCTATTTTACACACAGTAAACTTCTATACCATTCTCTTTCGTTGTTGATTACTCGCCACCACTGACCACCACTACTAAGTATGCTAGCTCCAATGGCCTATCTTTATCATCGATTACCAACCAATCCCGACCAAACCCAAAAAAAAAGGAAAAATCAATCATGACCAGCACTATTTTTATGCTTTACATTACATTTATTTTACTTAAAGTTATTTAAAAAAATGATCACTTATATTTATTTTACACTCATTCAAATAATTCCAAAATATTTTTAATGTCATGCTTTTTTTTTTTGCATGGTATTCTTTTTTAGCCAACTAAATAGCCAATCAAATAGAAAGCTTGCACTGTAATGTGAGCGCCTTGTGAAAAATATTATATAATATGTGATCAAATAAAACAATACAATATCGTGCCAGTGCCATTTTTTAATACTCCAAGTTAAGATGAATGTTATTTAGGCTCCTCAAATTTGATTCGTGCATTATATATATTTGGTTAATTGGGTAATATGATCTCTGGTATTTTTCTAACATAACCATCTAAATACATTTGTTAATGAGTGATCTCCTATTCAAACACCTTTAAATTTATACGTGTGGTAGCAATCTCCCATGTGGATATCCTTAAATCTACATGTTTGGGAGCGACCATCCATTTAGGTATAGATCTCCTTCTAACTATTTAAATATGATCAAGTGAGTATCGATGTCTCTTTCACCATATTGATATGATCAAGAAAATATCAAATTCCTTTCTCAACTTTTATCTTATTATTTTGAAATGGTCAGGAAATCATTAGATTTTCCTAAATCCCTTCCCCACATTTTGATATGGTCGAGTGGATATTAAATCTTATTTTGATTCTTTCTCACTATTTTGATATGATCAGGTGAGCATTGAGTCATTATACTTCAATGTTTTGATATGTTTAGTTAAAGGCCAAACATTTCTTCCTCTAATTCAAACATCCATATAAATTTACTTATTATGAATAGATCTCCCATTTAAGATTCTTACTAGCTTAAACCTATCCAGTTGGGATGATTCCCTATTAGAAATTACATAACTAAATTGCCTATTTGGGATTTTTTTTAATTTATTAAATTTTTCTTTTTTTTGGATTTGTCAACTAAATCTCTTAGGATCATTTTAAGCAGGTTTTGCTAAGTAGATTCAATAGATCAAGCATAAATTTGTTCACTATTGAAATCTCAACATATATGTTGAATTCAAAATCATAATCGTTAATTCATTTGACATCCTATGAGCGGCTATAATTCTATTTAACTAGATTATGTGGTTCCCCCATACTTTTTTGAGTTGTGATCACCCAACCATTTGATCTCCAATTGAATGATTAATCTTATTATAGAGCTGCCAGAGGGGTGTTAAGTGAAAATTATGTTATATTTTCTTATGTTAATTACCATAGAATATGCTTGTCTTTAATTAATGTTGTGCAATAATTTTTCAAAAAAAGGAGGAAATTCATAAGTATTAAACCAGCAGAACAATGTCGAAACTCATTCATAAGTATTGAACCGACAATTTTGGATCCTTCTTGGGTGATATCTTCTTACTCTTTTTTATTTTTACTATCTTTCTTGAGTAAGTAATGAAAATTATGTTATTCTATGGCTGACTAAACTCATAGTTTTGGACTAATACTATGAAAACCTAAGTAATTACTAATATAAACTCTTATGCTAAAAAGTTTGAATGGTTATTTTTAATATCTCTCACTCTCAATTAAATCTATGTAGTGGCCATGTGTACAATTAAAACTAAGAGTGGTATATTGCCTCGATAGAGGAATATTTGAACAATTAGGAGAATTAAATGGAATACTTGCTTGCTAGACATAGGATTTTAGTATTTTAGGTTATATAGAGATAAAACAACTATAAAAAGGTCATAAACCTTTCTTCACATCCTTACAAGCTCAGTAGGTATCTAAGGATATATATGCTTTGATTTACAACTAATTTAGGAGAGTCTACAAAGGAAAGCTTAGGAGATTTTAGTATTATTAGTCCAAAACACTTTATCTATTAGTATTAGTCCAAAACACTTTATTTATTAGTATCATTACTTTTATTTTGCAGCTCTCATTTTAGATAGCATAGAACCTTGATTTCATTATGTAAGATAATTTTTATAGCTTAAAGCGATAGTATAGAATAATTGTATGAAGCAGAACACTTTCTCATGAGATCGACATTCTCTCATAAATACTTATTTTACTTGAATGACATGTGCACTTGAATTTTTAGTGGGGATTTTTATTTGAATACACATAAGCATAAATAAACACAAATAACTTGCATCAGTCTCCCCATTAAGTTTTTGGCATTGTGGCCAAGGAAGTAACATGTGTTCATATAGTTACTCTATATTGTTTAACTAAGCTTCATTTTTAATTCTACTTATTTCTTGTTTAGTTACCATTACTCTTTTGTGAATTTATGATTATTTACATATTGCTATCTTTAATTTTATTTTTAAATAATATTTAAAGTTTTTTTATTATTGGTGTATGCGTAGTAAAGCTAGTAAGGAGCATTTATTGTTTGATTTAGAAACTGAAAGAACTCTTACAAAAAATAGAAATCTAAAAATACATTATCATTAGGAATGGATGAACCAAATCGACATATGGACCATCCTAGACTTCTCAGGGGGCATGCCAATTCTATTATAGATGGAATTAATCAAAATATCAATTGACATGCTATCCAAACCAATAACTTTGAGTTGAAACTCATCATAATTCAACGGGTTTGAAATTCTCAGTTTAAGGAAACTCCTGTTGAAGATCCCAACTTACACTTAACTAGTTTCTTAAAAATTTAAGCAACATTCAAGCATAATAGAGTTAACTATGATTATATTAGACTTTATTCCATTTATTTGAGGGGAAAAGCTAAGATGTGGTTAAATTTCTTTCCCCCGGGCTCCATAACTTCTTGGAATGAGTTGGCATATAAGTTTCTAATTGAAAAGACCATATAGGTTGTTAAACCTACGCAATTGTTTTCAGGCTAACCAAGAGGGGAGGTGGTGAATTGGTAGTTAAAAAAAATTTCTCTTAAATAAAAAACCATTTTTAAAAATTTCACAATTTGAGTTTCTTTAAACATAAACTTTTCAATTGCAATAACAAATTGTTGAAAATAAAATGCAAAAATATAAAAAGAGCACAATAATTTATAGTGGTTTGGTCCAACAAGGCCTACGTTCACTCCTTGAAGACTCCCTCTTTAGGTATTGCACTATTACCAAAGTGACTCTCCTTTTACCCCCACAGTAAGGCGGATAAGCCTTTACAATTTTTCTCTCTTCCACCAATCCCTAGTGTGGTAGAGTACTGTCATCCTTTCACACCCTCTAAGTGTTGACAGAGTACTGTCATCCTTTCACACTTCTAAAAGTGTTGGCAGAAAATCATTATCCTTTCACACTTCTCCAAGTATTGGCAGAGAACTGTTGTCCTTTCACACTTCTCTAAGTATTGGCAGAGAACTTACATCCTTTCACACCCTCCTGATATTGGCAGAGAACCAAATCTTCTTCAAAGATCTTCTCATGAGCAACTTCAAAATAGGGAAGAGGATTGACAAGACTTACAAAGAGATTCTCACCTTTATGGAATCTTATGAACCCTTCTCAATTTCCACTTGAAAAAATCTCTCTCCACACTCTCAAAACACTCTCCCAATCACTCTCACACTTTTTCTCTCAAGAAAAATGAAGATTAATTCGTCCTAAGTTAGTTTTAAGAACTTTATATATGAAAGACACGAAAATCCGTCTAGAAAACTAAAAATTTCAATTTTAAGAATAAAAAATTATACAATACGATCGACGATCATCCCATATGAACAGTTTAAAATTTGCTCGTATGATCCTATATGAAACATTTTCATACAAGCTAATCATACAATACGAAATTGATATCGATATGAATAGTTATAAAAAATTTCCTATTCATGTCGACGAAAAGATACTCCATAATTTTATACTCTAGACATCATCTGTACGATGTTGAGATTGTCCTGGATGAATAATTATAAAAAATTTCTAATTCGTTTGGATGAAATAATACCCCATAATTTCATACTCTTGACGTTGTCTGTACAAACTCTAGATCATCCCGGACGAACAAGTTAAAAAATTTACATGTTCATATGGATGAAAATGTTTACATCAATTTTATACTCTGGACGTCGTATGTTCAAAGCCAACTTCATACAATACACAATGCTTAGTAATTTTTCTGTCCATGATTCAATTAATTGCTTTTTAAAGGAAATAATTGAAAAAATTATCACGTACGATATGGCATCATATGGTATGATTTGTTTTAAAAAAATATTAAGTTTTAAGACTCCCTCAGTATGTGTGTCCATGGTTATTCAATTATAATCACACTCTCTTAGACTCAATAAAAGTGTAAAATACATACTCCATTTATAATAAACTTTAATCTAATCTAACTTAAAGTCTTCAACAGTCTGGATTATAATTTCTCTGAAATGATTGTACACACAAACAATAAAAGTAATATAGCTATTATATGTTAGGAGAAATAATAATCAAAATAATAATATTTAGAATCATCAAAAGCACACATCATATGAAAACATAGTTATGAAAACTAAGCTGCAACACTAATAAAGTATTTTTTACCTTATAAAATTATTAAGCTTAAAAAATATATTATTTCCTTTTCCCAATTTAAAGGATACTTAATTTATGAGAGTAAGGAAATATTTATGGAGATGCTTAGAAAGTCCCTTCATCATGCTTTGCCTAATTTGTTGGTGATGCAGACTTTTTATAAGATCTCTTAGGTAAATAATTAATACTTTAGTTGGAGGTTCTTTGATGTCAAAGAATTTTTAAGAGGCTTGAATCTTAATAGAGAAAATAGAAACCAACAAATTATATTGGACTTCTTATAAGGTGAATCCTAAGAGAGTATAAAGTGTCTATGTTTCAAATTATTTATCAATTTTGATAGCTCAAGTAGCAGCCATGCCTAAGAAGTTAGATAATTTTAGAGTTAATTCGGGTTTAGGATCACATATGCCTTTGGAGGAGCATGACTTGAATTTCGCTAGTGAGTCTTATGCTCAATAGAATGAGAATGTGAACTTAATTTGAAGATAAAACAAATCCTTATTCTAATACTTATAATACAAGTCAGAGGAGCCACCCTAATTTTACTTGGAATAATAAAAATGGTGGAAATCACTAGAATGCAAATAAAAAAAATAATAAGAAATTGTGATATCCTCAACCACCATTAGTGAATCCTATAGCATCTTAACCCCCAAGTTTTAATAAAAATAATTAGTTTTAAGATAGGAAGACACCATTGGAAGAGTTAATTATTCAAATGGGAAACCAATTAAAGTGTCAAGTTGCTTCCATTAAGAATTTAAAAAATAAATTATGGCAGCTTGCAATATCCTTTAATAATATGGCCCATGGCACCTAACCCAGTACTACTAAAGTTAATTTAAAGAAAAAAGAAAAAGATAACAGCTTGGAGAATTTAAGGAATAGTAGTCATACTTCCTAGCTAAAATGAATATCTAGGCTAGTCTCACTGAACACTATAAAATTAGTGCTAATGGGAGGTAACCCAAATTTGTTATGCCTAGTTGTGCATTTGATTATTTTCTTTTATAGTATTTAAGTTTTTGTTTATTTTTATTACTATTGTACTTTTTTTTTTTGTTATTTATGTTAGTTAAATTTTCATTAATTCAATTTTTATTTTCTTTAAATACTAAAATATATTTAACTAAAATGAAAATTAGTTATTTAAAATATTTAAAATTAAGAATAACACAAAACTATAGGTACTCAATTGAATGAATAATGAACAATAATTTCTAATTTAAAAATCATCACAATCAACTAAGAAAATTTATTTAATTTACTACTTCAATTTTGAACTTAAATGCTACAACACTTAAGCACTGGCTATTGGTGACATGATTTGATAACTATGTTTAGAAAAAGAAATTACATAGATTAATTTTTAAAACTCATTTTGAACACACTTATTAAATTAGTAAACTTGCACAATCCATACAGAATTTCCCAATGAGGGTTTCTTGAAGGAAAAAAGTTAATTAGATATTCAAAATTATTACTTTAGTACTCAAGTGCATTAAAAAGAAAAAAAGTAAAATGAAAAAGTTCAAAAGAAAGTACTATAACATAAAAAAATTGGTATCTTAGGATGCTGAATTTCAATAAGGATTCTAATACTCAATTTTAAAGAGGAGAGTTAAAATGAGCTATTGTATATGAAGTTTAATAATTGAATTTCAAAATTAAAAAAAAAATACAAATGATTCTTAAATGATAAACTATTAAGTCTAAACTAGTAAGGGGTTATTTGGTCAATATACTTTAGGGTATAAAATATTTTAAATGGAGGGGTTTTCAGTTTTTAGATGTTTGATTGATATAAAAGTAAAATCCCTAAAGTATTCTAAACTCCCAATTCACACACTTGTGGTAAAAGTTAATTTACTACTCTAAGAACCACGTTGTAGTTATAATGATTTTCAATGGATGAAGGCCATTGTCATATGAATAGAAGTCTAAGTTTTCTCTATAATTCCTGTGTCCTCCTTCACTGCAAGTTTCAATACTCGACATGCCTGTGTGAGAGCGATCTCTATATAGGTTGATTGTGTTATTTTTATTTTTATGTGTACTGGTAGATTTATCATATTAAAGATAGATGTCCCTAGATAGTATATAACCTTTGTACTTTTAGATGGAAGATAGAACCCTACTCAAGTATTAATGTGCTTAGCATGTAGTATATGATCTTTGAAATGAGTATCCCATTATATTTAGTCTTGATTGAGTTTTTTTTTTTTGTTCCTGTTTCTATTGTATTTCCTCTATCTTCTGTATTATTTATATGGGTTGAGTGTTTTTACTGTATTGCTATTATATGTATGGTATGATGTTACTACCATAAATGTCTCTGAATTACTTATGTGATAATATATATATATATATAATTATATATTTTTTGTTTTATATTTTATCGATCTATTCCATGACAAATATTATTTTATATGTATTTTTTCTATTATATTGCTTACATCATAGATCTTACTTGATAGATTTTAGTAGTATTCTTTTAATTCTAAAATTTTTATATATGATGTTTTTTTAATTCATTATTGATTTTCTTTTCATCTTTTCTCACCAATCTTTTATGAGCGTTTATTATTGAGTAATTTTTTTTATATTTATATATTATTATGGGGTAATTTGAAATGTGACCGCCTACTTTTCGTGGATGGACCAAGTTGAGATCATTATAGTTTGTAAATGCATAAAGACATATTTTTGCTAATATATATTTTGAACTTGAACTTATCATATTCTAATAAATAATATAATAATTTTATTTCTCTGTAGAAACTCAACCAAATAATTATAAAGTATTAGAAAAAATAGTTCCCAATTTTACTATACTCTGCATGCATCCAACAAAAAAAAAGTTCCCAACATTCAATGTATAGACAACAAAACAGCCACAAAGTATTAACTTACACTACATTTACTTTATACGCGCATTCACTTATAGTCAACCAAATAGCCCCTCAGTCAACATTACTCTTGCACTCCTAGTAAAATAGTTTAGTTTGGATATTAATGAAGGTGAATCCTTATGAGATTATTCATGATTTATTAAATTAAACATTGTTATTCTTTAAAAACTTCAAATCATATCTAAATTTGGAGTATTATCTTATATTTTAGTTAATTTTAAGTTACAAAATTTTAATTTGAACTAATGAAGCTAATCAAAGGTTATACAAAAATTTATTGAGAATAAGTAATAGTTTATGCTTGGAGGAATTTGCTAAGTAAAAATTATATATTCATAATGCAAAATTCTAATTAATATGTTTGTCTTTAGTTGATATGTACCAAGAATTCTTCAAAGAAATGGAGAAATGTCTAGTATTAAACTGCATCGCAGCACCAGAACCATTAATGTCGTAGCATTGTTTAACAACCTTGACTCTTGAGAAAAATAACATTTAATTTAGTGCCTAGGTGGAACCTAAGGTTGCATGATAGTGCTTCACAATGCCGCAATGCTAGATCTCAAAAAATTGCACAAAAATTCAACACTAAAAAGTTAACCATGAAGGTGCCACATCACCTAATAAAGTAAGCGAGTGTTATAGGGCCAATTTTCTAACATCATGGTGGAGAAGACAAGAAAGAAGACTATTGCATCTAGCACCATAGTGGAGAATCTTTTAGAAGTGTTGAGGTTCTAGTTCATATCGTTAAAGGTCTTAAGCACCACCTTTGTCGAGTGTAATGGTGCTTGAGCCATTCTAAATAACATAATATAATTTTTTTTATTTTTTATATATGAGTGTATTGAAATTCTAAATAGTTTTTCTTAAAGGAGAGCCAGAAGGAAGTAAAGATATTTACTTTAGAGTGGTTGGATAATTATATTAAGGAAAAGCATGTTGAAAGGAAAGGATTGTAGAGAGAAAAGTTGTAAGGAAGATTTACTTTGGGAAGGGTTCATCTGCCAGCTCGGTTGAGGATCTTTCATTTTAGGTGATATCTTTTTTCCTCTTTTTGTATACTGTTCTTTCTTGAGTAAGTAGGATGTAAATAATGTTGCTCTATTTTTATTCTATGGCTCGATAAAGTCATAGTTTTGGACTAATGATATGAAAACCTAAGTTATTACTAATGTAGACTCTTATGCTGAAAATTATGAAAGGATGTTTTTAATATCTCTCACTATTAATTTAATATATGTAATGGCCATGTATAGGATTAAAATCTAGTGCAATTTATTACCTTGATAAAGGTATTACCCGATAGAGCTATTACCTTGATAGAGGAATATTTGAACAATTAGAAGAATTAAAATGGAATACATGCAAGCTTGTGTATTGGATGTTTAGTTTTTTAAGATTTATAGAGATAAAACAATTGAAGGAAGGTGATAAATCTTTTTTTACATCCTTATAAGCTCGATCGAGATCTAAGGACGCATATGCTCTAATTCATAACAAATTTAGGAGAGTCAACTTAGGAAAGCTTTAGAGATTTCACTGTCATTTGTCTAAAACACTTTATCTATTTGTATATTTACTTTTTTTCTACAATTACCATTCTAGATAGCATAAAAACCTGATTTTGTTATGTAGGATAATTTTTGTATCTTGAAATAGATAATTCTATAATAATTTTATGAAGCAGAACACTTTCTTGGGGGATCGACACTCTCTCATAAACACTTATTACTTGATCAATACGTGTATTTACATTTTTAGTAGGGATTTATATTTGAATACACATAAGAAGAATACTTCCATGGGTGGCTCCCATAAGGATTCATCTTAAGGAGATCAATAAAAGCCCTATAAAATTAAGGTTTAATTTTGAGTATATTTTAAATAATTTGACAAATACAACTTATTGTATTTATGAAATTATTTCATATAGAAAATTTTAAAGGCATTCAAATTTTTAAGTCTGATTCATAGGGATGTTTTCAAAATGCTTAAAATTCTTTATGGGCATTTGAATATTTGAGAACCCTCAATTGGAATTGAATTTCCTAGGTCATAATTTTGCCTAAAAAGTAAAATTTTTATAACTACAAATCCATAGAGAATTTTTGTAAGAAAATAGTTAGCATCTAATTTCACCTTGATCTTTGGTCAAGATAACCCAGTGTGAAATTTCTAATGTATAGATTCATTTACTTAGATATTTATTATAAACCTTAGGGGGACTTTGATCATCTCAATTTTTCATGGTTTCATCCTTAAGTTAGGGCTAACTCATGGTTTAAATTTCATGTTAATTAGAACTTATTTGGTCAGTTAATCAGCAAGCCCTAAATTTAAGAACATAATTGACCCAGGGAAAGCGGCATGGGGCTTTACCTTGTGATGTTTGTGAGATCAAATCTTTTCCTAAGCTCTTTTTGCCCGAACCCCTCTCGCCTTGACTGTCGTCTTTTTGGTTTGGTTAGTGTTTTTTTGGATCCACACCACTTTGTTTTTATGCATGTTGGGTACTATGTTTAGATGTTGTGCTTTGTGGTTGGTTTTTTTCTACTCCTAGCTGTAGCCTGCTATCCGGGGTTGGTTTATTTATCTGAATTTGTGGTGGTGGAGTTGGACTTATGTTCATATGGTTAATTTCTAGGGTTTCCTTGAAGTTCATTATAACTGTATTTGTGGCTTTATTTTGCCTATCCATTAGGTTTATGATGGTTGGTCAAAGGCCTATATTATTCTTGGAAGGACTCTGGTTTTCTTCTTTTCTGGGGATTTGACTAACTGTAATATGACTCACTGGTGGTATTTTCAACCCCTTCCTAGTTTTATTATTTTATGCCTTGTACACTTTTTTATAGGATCATTGTGCTACTATTTTTTGGACAGGAAGCTCACTCTGAATGCTGATGGTTTCTTCCTTCCTTCTTTTTGGGTGCTTCTGCTTTTGTATTATAGAATGTGCCTAGAGATTATTATATTTTTGTTTAGCAGGGATCTTGAGCGCATAGGTTTTTTAGTTTTTATCTTGTAGCTCTTTTGAGCAGAAGAGATCTCGAGGTCCCTTTGCGGACTTTGTATTTTTTCCTTTAATTAATGCATAGGTCCCTCTGTGGGTATTTCCTTAAAAAATAAAAACAAATTTCAGCAAAGTCATATTACACGCAACGTCTATCTGCTCTGGGCGATTAGGGTTTCTGCTCATCCACTTCCTATCTTCGCTCCTAGAGTGGCTGGTTTGGTTTTTTTTCATGCATTTTCTTCCTTGTTGGCTTCTTCAGTTATTCCTGCACTTGGTTTTGAGGTTTCTCTTAGTTTTTTTTTTGCTTGTGGGAGATGACGTCTCCTATGTCATCTATCCCTGTCTGCTCTTCATTCCCTGATGGTAAAACTCGCCCCTTTAAGGATGCTTTAGCGGGTTCTTCTTCATCTTCTGCTAAGCTTCATTTTGTTCAAACTTCCTTTAAGGGATGTCCTGCTTTGATTTTTGATGATTCGGTGGTGTCACAGCTTGCTGCACCCTTTGCTCTTACATAGTTGGCAAGTTTGTTCTTCGTAGACATAACTTAGATGTGATTCAAAAAAAATTTCATGAATCTTAAGCTTTCTAGTTCCTTTCATATTGGTCTGTTGGATTCGCACCATATCGTGATACAACTCACCAACGATCTTGATTACAGTCACATTTTCTCAAGGAAATCTTATTATATAGAAGCTTGTTAAATAAGATTACTTAAATGGACTTCAAATTTTAATGTGCATGAGAAATCTCCTATATTTCTTGTGTGGATCTCATTCTTGAATTTACACCTTCACTTTTCAATTCTCAGATTTTTTTTGGTTTGTCTTTAATCTTTGGTAGAACTTTACAAACTAACCAAGCTATTACGCCTATATCTAGACCCTCTGTGGCTCATGTTTTAGTTGAGTTGGATATTTCCAAAAAGCATTCGAATGATATATGGATAGGTTTTGAATTGAATGGTTATTTTCAAAAGGTTGAAATTGAAAAGTTTCACATTTTCTATTTACATTACAAAATGCATGGACATGGGGTTAATGAGTGCTTTAGGTTGCATCCTCATCTCCGCAAGGAGAAGGCTTCAAACAAAGATACTCATGGATTGGATGGACCTTTGGTTGATGTTGATTATGTGGTTCCTAGTATAACGGTTGAAGGAAATATTTCTAACATTGAGACTAACATTCCTGAAATGGTTGTGGGTCATATTGCTAATGTGCGGGTTGAGGCTGTAAATCATTATAATGTGCTCTAATTTATAAGGAGCCTTCTCCCCTTCCTATTGTTGAACTTGATTGTGAACAAGGAGTAAATTCTTCCTCTTCTTTGAATATGGAAGGACAAGCTTTGGATGGGCATGGGCCAGATACTACTATTAATCAAATTATTGTCCCATCTTCAGCTGTTACTCAATGTGTTATTAATAATAATTTAATTGATATGGATGCGATGATGCTTAAGAATAATTGTTCTATTTTGGTTTCTAATCAATCTATTGTTCTTGCTCAGGATGTAGGCTAAGGTGTCATGGTGGATAGTAATGCTGATAAAAGTAAATCGATTGTGGAGGATGGCTGCAGCTTTGAGGAAGATGATTTACAACAAGAGGTTTGGCAGGAAGGTTTGAATGATGATAGTAAGCTTTTCTTAAAATTACCTTCTCATTCTAATGATTTTACGAATACTGAGGATATGGAGATTATGGCTAAATGCTTTGCTAAAGACTATAATGATACTAGTTACATTAAGTTTTATAGTAAGAAAGGAAGGAAGAAACAGCATGTCATATTGCAATCATTTAGGACCACTCGCTCGTATACTTCTCATTAATTGTGTTTTTTTATGTTCAACTCTATTATTTGGAATGTGAGGGGCATTATTTGTCCTTCTTCTAGATTACGTGTTAAGAATTTATGTCATGTTCACGATGTCTCTATTCTTGTTTTGCTTGAGCCTCTTATTTCTTCTACTAGGTTGATTAGCACCTCTCAATTTTTGGGTTTAATTATACTATTTTGAATGTGGCTAATAAGATCTAGGTTCTTTGGAAGTATCCTATTAAAATTGATGTCATTTGTGACTTTACTCAAGTGTTGCATTGTAATGTTGAGGTTTTTAATTTTCATTATTGTGCTTCTTTTGTGTATGTTGCTTCTTCCCATTACATTAGGAAATTGCTTAGGGATCAAATCATTAATTTTCATAGTATTTGCAATTTATCTTGGCTTATTGGTGGTGATTTTAATACTATTACTAACAATTCTATGAGGATAGGAGGCTCTTCCCCTTCTTTTTGGTCTATGGAGGATTCTAGTAACATGATTCTTCATTGTAATTTAATTGATATTTGTTTTTATAGTAATAACTTCACTTGAAATAGGGGTAACTTATGACAACGTTTGGATCATGTTCTTTTTAATGATGCTTAGCTTAACTCATTTAACTCCACTAATGTTTAGAATCTTAGTACGACTCTTTCTAACCATTCCCCTTTGCTTTTTAGCCTTACTTTTAGAAAATTTAATGTTTCTTCTCAATTCAGATTTTAAAATATGTGGTTACTTCATGACTCTTTTTTTAGATGTTGTTTAGAATAATTGGCAAACTCCTTTACATCCAGATAATTCTAGTTTTGGCATGAGGAGACTTTGGTTTAAGCAGAAAAGGCTTAAATAGGTCTTAAATTGGTGAAACTATAATGTATTTAAAAATATCTATACTAATATTTTAAAAGCGAAACATCAAGTTGATATTATTGAATCTACTTATCAAGTTGATCATTCTGATGCTAATTTTACTTTATTAAGAAATGCTAAAGAGGTACTTTTTAAATTACAAGCTCAGGAGGAGGTTTTTTGGAAACAGAAAGTTGTGACTAAGCATCTAGTTGAAGGTGATAATAACTCTAGATATTGTGATGTGTTGGTTAAGAGGAAAAGGGCTAAAAAATTATATTAATAAAATTCTTTGGGAGGATGGATCTTTCATTAAGAGTACTGTGGAAATTGCTAATTTAGTTGTTCGGCATTTTCAAAATAGCCTCAATAAGAATTTTATTCTGGCTAAGATTATTGATCATTCCTAGCCTTATATCCCACGGCGATAATGAGACTCTTTCTATACCTCTTTCTTTTGAGGAAGTTAAAGAGACTCTTTTTAGTATGGATAATGACTCTGTGGCTGGGCCTGATGGTTTTACCACTCAGTTTTTTCAAAAAACTTGGCATATTATTAATAATGATCTATCTTTTGCTATTTTGGATTTCTTTGCTGGTAATTTTATTTCTAAATTTTTTATTTCTACTTCTATTATGCTTATTCCCAAAAATAACTCTGTCAGTACTTTAAAATGAATTTAAACCTATCAGTATTTGTACCTTTTTAAATAAATTACCTCTATTATTATGAATAATCTTACTTCTATTCTTCCAATAATTATCTCTCCTTCTCAGATGGGGTTTTTGAAAGGAAGGGCCATTGCGGATAATATTTTATTGGCTCAAGAATTTTGCCAAGACCTAGATGTTAGGGTGAGAGGGGGGAATTTGATTTTGAAACTGGATATTGCTAAGGCCTATGACAATATTGATTGGAACTTTATCTATCACATTCTGAATTTCTTTGGCTTTAATTTAATTCTTATTAAGGTAATTAGGAATTATATTGAAGGTGTTTATTTCTCCATTATTATTAATGGGTCTAGTAATGGTTATTTTAAATCCTCTCATGATTTTTATTATTGCTACGAAATTTTTATCTAAGGGCCTTACCAACCTTTTTGATAATACTCCTAGTCATTACTTTAGAATGGTTGGTGGTTTTCTTATATCTCATTTATATTTTGCTGATGGCTTTATAGTTTTTACTAATGCTTATGTTAACAGGATTTAAAAACTTATGGATTTTTTCTATCAATTTGAAATGGATAGTGGCTTATCTCTTAATAAAAACAAAAGTTGATTTATTTCTTCTAAGAGAATTCCCAATGATTGTATTTTAGCCATTAAAGATTTAATGGGTTTTATGCATGGTCAATTACCAATTAAGTATCTTGGTGTTCCTCTTTTTAATGGTAGAAAGAAAACATTTCTCTTTGATGTTCTTATTTCCTCGATTCAGAATAAACTTTTATCTTTGGATTCTAATTTTTTGAGTTTTGGTGGTAGAATTACTCTTATCAAAAGTGTTATCTGCTCTTTGTAGGTGTACAGTTTTCAAAAAATTCTTTTGACTCAAGTGGTTTGTAATATAATGTATTGAAAGTTTGTTAGGGATGTTAAGCCCTATAGAACTAGTCCAAGGCTAACCAAGAGGGGGAGGGGTGAATTGGTATTTAAACAAATTCTTTTAAGAAAAAATGATATAAAACGAATATCACAAATTACATGTTATCCAACAAAAATAGCGTGCAGGGAAAATAAATACGGAAGCAGTAAAATAGAACAAGAACATAAGGATTATAGTGGCTTCGACAACTCGACCTACGTCCACTACCCGGGAGGCCCCTCGAAAGTTATTGCCATCTATAAAACATGACTCTCCTTTAGGCCCCCAGGCTAGGCGAGAAGTCCTCACAAAAACACCCTCTTTGCCACACCCGCAAGGAGGAACCCAACTCTTTTGCTTACTCCGAAGCAGGCAGAGAAACCACGATCACTTGCTGAAACTTACCTCTCCTCAACCAATTTCAAGGACAGGACTCTAGGGAAGAAGAAGTGGGAACAATCTTGGAGCAACCCTTATGTGAATCCCCTCACAAAGTGTTAAGAGAGTTTGCTATTTGCATGTTTATATTCTTGCAAGCTTGTATTATTTGATTGATTTCAAATTATTATTTTTTATGTATAATATCTCCTAACATTTTTAAAGATTTATTTTTGTCTCAGGTGTACCTAACATTTTGAGGAAAATCAACTCCAAGCTATTGAAGACTTCAAATTAAATTAGCAAATATTCATTGAAAAGTTTGAATTTGAAGATAGGGAGGATGAATTGAATGAAAAAATCACCAACACACACACTTGGGGAAAATTCATTCATGAACTCATGGACAAACTGATCGCTTACGAGCGACGATCATGTCAATTAAGCCCTAGAAGTTGAATGGATCGGACAGGAGGGAGAAATTTTTCTAAGTCCTAACATCCAGGATCGAATTACATTCTCCCGGGAATGAACGAATTCTCAGCGATTCTTTCACTTGCACTGTTTGCAGAGAAGAAATTGTTTCGTACAACTTCGTTCTGGATGAAACTCTTGTATAAAAATCTGCTATGTGACGAAATAATTTCCCTTCGTGTATCTGCATGAAACCCTTGTTATAAAATTTAGTACTGGAACAAAATTAACCTTCGTCTTGGATCGAAACTTCTTCGGTTATATAAAACCTTTCAGGATGAAAACTTGTTCGTTCCCAAGATCGACACCGAACCGAACTTATTCTGGATAACGTTGGTATACGTTCCTTCAAGGGAATTTTGGAACCCGACCTATGGAATAATCGTATTCATACCTGAACGAACCTAGTTTCGGGTACGTATTAGAGTGTACAGAACATGAATTCGTCCAATATACATCAGGATCGATTCCGACACTTTACAGTAACAATCGATCCGAGACATTCCACGATCGTACGCGGACGATCCATTTTTCGTGTAATAACTTAAATTTCTTGCAGTTTGGACGGTTTTTCTTTGTCTTCCCTTAATATAGTCCAATTTTTACTTACAACACCAAATCTTTTGCTCATGATCATTTGTGTCTACTGAAAGAAGAGTCAAGGAGAGGAGTGAGAAGAGAGCATTCAAGGAAGGATTTCTACTTCACATGGAGCGTGAAGGCTTCGCTGGTGTTCAAAGGTAAAGATTTCCTACCTTGTAATTGAGATTACTTCACTCTTTTTTCTTTCTTCCTTCTAGATTTCTTAGTCTGAGAAAGACCGTCTAATGATCAGAGGTGTGTTCTACTAGCCGCACACTAGGAGAGTGTGAAAGGAGAAAGGGTTCTAATCATGCCTTCACATGTAAGTGAGTAGTGTGGACAAGGAATGAAGGATTCTCTCGCCACAGCTACGCGAGTCCGTGGTGAATAAGTGAGACGAAGTGTTCGTATGCTCGTCATACCCAACTACTAGATGAGAGTGCTCGCTGATAATAGAGGACTTTGACGGACGTTCTCTGCCAACAACATGTAGCATAGTGTGTATAAAGGACGTATTCTGGTTCCTCTTGCCTCACATGCTGTGAGATATGGTGGAAAGAGTTGTTGTTATAAGGCTGATCGGCTGCGCTTACTATTGTGGGTGCTATAAAGATGAGATAGCACTACTTTGGGTTGGATTAGTAGCGTCGAATACTCAGAGAGGTGTCTCATAAGGCCTAGTGGATGTAGGATCTGGTTTAGATCGAACCACTATAATTCTTCTTGTGATTCATTTAGTTTTTTACTGCCTTATCTTATCTTATCTCTATTTGTATATTTATACAAAGTCTCTCGTGGTATACAAAGAAGAAATTTTTATAAAAATTTCATTATTAAGTTTACTTCGATTCCAAAAAGGCTCAAAAGAGGTGACTCTCAGACTTTTTAACAACTATACTCCAATTCACCCCCTTCATATCTGTGGTAGCCATTGGGACATTAACTTCAGGTCTCTAACACATACTACCTATTCACTAGACTTCAACTACTAGGTGGTATGAGAGCTACTGCTTCAAAAATTCATAAGTTTAAATACATTTTGAAATTAACATAAATGGCAAACTATACATATATGAGCACTTAACCGAAATACACCTGTGAGTGAGCTTACTCTCATCTCTAGACCTCCACGTTTGATAATAATATTTTTTGAGTTTTTGAGAGCCACGCATTGTCTACTGTCATTTGCTCAGATTCAACTTGACTGATTCGAATATGTGTGGATCTTAGTACAAAGAAGTTGTATACAACAACCAACTAGATTAGTTGATGAGTTAGGTTGCAGCTGACTATTAGTAGATGTGCCACTTTAGCACAAACTAAATCTAAAATGTTAAATAGTTTCTTTTGTCTTTAAAAATCTGAAGACTTACATTGCGGCGTTCTTAATACAACACATATCAAACGATGGAAAAGGACACTCATGAGAATAGGACATATGAGCCTATAACTTATAGGGACTAATGAGGCTTAAGCAATCAAGACTTAATATCTTGTTACATGATTTGATTGTTTCGCATATATGCGCATAGAATCCACTCGATCAGAAATATTGTACACAAAGATCACATAAATAGTCACCTCTTTGAATGCAACTTGGTACGGGAAAAACGTAACGGAATGCTAGATGATGGATTTAAATAAGATTCTGTTTAGTGTTACCTGGTAAACTCCTATGTGTTAATGATTGTGCAAAATTACTGCAATATCAGTAGTCTAAAGATCTAAACATTTAATATACTAATTAACAAATTGTTGGTTACACTTACATGTCGCGTGTACGAGCAAGAGTATGTAATAGAAGAAAGAATTGATGCAGGATGAATCACGAAAGGCAGAAGAACCATTAGCAGCTGAAAGTGGAAGAGTCTTGAGATGTGAACACTCACAACCTGAAGAGAATGAAGATGATATTGCTTTGATGATTAAACACCATTAATTTTAGAAGCTTTTATTGAAAAAGAGTAAGCCAGAAGAGACGTCAGCAATGGAATAATGTAAATTTTTACAAAAAATGGACAAAGTTTCTAATAAAGTGATTTTGTTATGAATGCAGGAAACCTGGACATATCAAGACTGATTGCCCAAAACTCAAAGCCTCTCCTGGCAAGGAGAAGGTAGAGGAGAGAAAACCAACTGTAAAGAAGGGCAAAGAAAAAGTTTCAAAGAGGATTTTTGGGCGGACTTGCTTCAGATTACAATCAGACAACTGAAAGAAGAGAAGTCAACCAAATTCATTTGCTCTCGATATGGTAGATAGTCTTGATCAGTAGATCAAGAAGAAGTAAGTACTTAACTTATGATGAATTTATTTGAAGTTTTCTGAACACATGGCGATGATGCATTATAGCGAAAAAAAAAGAAAAAGATGCATGCTTAGGGGTAAGTTTAGAATTGGAAGAGCTTTAAAAGGGAACCATGAAATCCTTAGGAAAAGATCATGACTTTAATAGATGCACAACTCACATGAACTACTCGAATGAATTTAAGATGACTTGAATAATTAAATCATGAGAGTTTTAAAATCATCCATGCAAGATGCTTGAAAAAAAGAAGTTTAAAAAATTTAGGGATGAAATCAGAGGCAAAACAATCGAATTAATCTATACAAAATCGAATATTGGAGATATGAATTTCATGTTTATAAGTTAAAAATAAAAGCTCTCGAGGATAATAGGATACCCCCAAACTGAAGATTTTATTAAATCCTTAAATTTTATCCTAAATATTATGGAATCCCTTTAGAAGACAAACAAATGGTAAGAAGGACTTTAGAATAGCGATTGCCGATGTTTACCTAATGTTTATAAGTGTTTGTAATATTATGGATTTATTTGGTGAGTATATACACACACTACTTTGAAGATCGAAATCTGATTTTG
>NW_021318614.1:7557-11285 GCF_001605985.2 Dendrobium catenatum | reverse complement strand
TGTCTCCTTCTCTAACCTATTTTAGTGGGATAATTTTATTTTATAATTAAAAATCTATTTCAAATTAAAGATTGTGTATGAAATTTAGATCCTTTCTAAACTCGCATAAGAAAATATATCTTGTATTCATAATACTTAAAGTCTTTTTGTCACATCAAGATTCCTCGTTACTCTTGTCATTGGTTAATTGATTCTACTTTGTGGATAGTTCTTCTCTATGATAGAGAGAGAGCCCCTATTCTCTAATATCTAGAAGATATACTCACAACTAAGAACTTTTTAAGAGTTGTAAAAGAGAATAGAGCTTGCAAAAATAATAAAAAAAAATTGGCCAATGATGCCTACAAAAGATGCGCAATGACGCCAAATTGAAAAATTATATAGCAAAAGATGTGCACAAGAACCAATCAATTGACAAGAGGCATAAAATGAGCCCACTAAAAAGCAAGCTTCTCTCTCCTTTAAAAATCTTTTAAAAACTTAGAAGTTTTCATGTATCAAAGGCTTGATCTAGAGTGTTTTGCGATTGTGACAAATTTACTTTGGGTCATTATTCTATAAGATATTTTTTTCTTAAACCAAGTGATGAATGGATTCTATTTCCTCATATCCAATTGATTATTTGAGTTAGGTCATTTATTTCTAAATATGATTCTACCCTAAGAGAAAGTCCAAGCTAAGGGTAATCATGATCGAATATTCTACTGTTCTTTGGATTATTGATGCTGTTAATTCATTAACTCACAAATTTTTAAAATTAAGCACATGGAATACTACATCATCATCATGCCTTGATTAAAACAAAAAATAGGGATCTTGTGGTTTGCTTTTGTTCATGGTTCCCTCCTTTTTGAGATGTCAAAAGGGGGAGTAGTTTTAGGATTTTTTTTTTTGCACTTTCGATTCCGTATGTTATACTGTTGTTTTTAAAATTTTTGTTGTAGTGTTTTGCCATCATCAAAAAGGGGGAGATTGTTGCAAATTCAGGTCTATAAACTATGTTTTGATGATTGGCAAACACTCTTACTTGACTTGGACTGTCTTTTACTACTGACCTTTCAGGAATCAAAGATCGGACGGAAAAATGGAGCCAGCTCAATATGGGGTAGATTAGGGTTGAGTGAGTCTATAATTTTATTTTTCCCCTCTTGAGTCAATTGTAATCTTTGGTGTGACTAATGCAAAGTAACCCTACACACACACACTTGAGAGATTTAGAATTTCTGTTTTTACTCAAATCGGCCAGGACGATATTTACATCATCCTGGACGATCATGCTTAAAATAGAAAATCTAATCAGGGGTTCTTAATTAAGGCAGCCATCATTAGCAAATCGGTCTGGACAATACGTGTATCAGCCAGGACGATAGGATCAAAATAGAAAGAAATTGCTGCCATAAATAATTAAGGTATTCTGTATTTTTGGAAATCGGCTAGGACGATCTTGGATCGACCTGGACGATATTCACAATTATACCTTAATTAATCAGACAAATCAAGGAAGTAATTAAATATGATTGATACGATCACATCATCCTGGACGATCGCAGGATCGACTAGGATGACCTATTAAAAAATCTTACTTTTGGATGATAAATATCGGCCAGCACAAATTTAGGGTGATGTGCCGGACGATCGGGATCGGACAGCTTGAATTCAGGGCGATGCTCTGGATGATTTTCCTCTGATTTGAACGGATTGGCCTGGATGATCTTGAGATCGTCCTGGATGATCAAGCAAATTTTTAATCCTCTAGTTTGCATTCAGGGCGATGCTCTGGCTGATCTCATGGGATTTGTACTGATCGGCCAGGACGATGTCCATATCGGCCTTAATGATATTGTCGGCAACTTGCAATTAATGAGCTCCTTTGAATCTCTTCTATTTAAGAGCTCTTATTCAACATTTTTAAAAATCCTTGGCTGCTGTCTTGACCTGAGAAAATCTAAAGGAGAGAGAGAGAGACGGAGAGAGAGAGAGAGGATCTTGTAAGGGGGAGCTTATGAGGGGATTCATTAGGGTTGCTCCAAGTAGTGTTCCACTTCTTCTTCCTTAGAGTCTCTTATCCTTGGAAGGGTTGGGAGAGGTAAGTTCCAGCAAGCGATCGAGGTTCTCTGCCTGCTTCAGGAGGAAGCAAAAGGAGGAAGGTTCTCTGCTTTGCCGGGTGTGGCAAAAAGAGGTGTTTGTAAAGGCTTCTCCGCCTAGCTGTGGGGGCTAAAGGAGAGTCACGATTGTAGTGTAATACTCAGAGGGCGCCTCCGAGGAGTGGACGTAGGTAGAGTTGACCGAACTACTATAAACTCTTGTGTTCTTGTTTTTATTGCTTTCGCATTTATTTCTTCCACACTTTTTTGTGATGATTTGGTTCGTACTCGTGCTTTGCCTAAAGATTTTTTAAAATACCAATTCACCCCCCCCCCCTCTTGGTTAGCCTTGGGCTAGTTCTATAGAGCTTAACATCCCTAACGAACTTTCAATATTATCTCCAAGTGTAACCTTGCCTCCACTCATGGCTTCCAGCGTTATAAATTGAGCAGTATCTCCAGTCATATGCTTTGAACATCCGCTGTCCAGGTACCATATGCTCTCATGAGATCTTGTGTGAGAGCGACCCTGCAAAAATATCAAATGTTAGACCTGGGAACCCAAACAAGTTTGGGTTCTCCTTTTAGCAATTTATAATCAGATGCATGTATGATATGTCTAGGTTTATGCATCTTAGATCTCCACACCAAATCAGATTTCATCTTCAAAGTACAGGTGTGTGCTATATATCCAAATAATCCACAATTATTACATTTAATATTAGGAAAAGTATTCCTAGGTCTTCTACCATTTTTTTGCCTTCTAAGGGATTCCACATATTTAGGATAAAATTTAAGATTTGTAAAATCTTCAAGTTTTGGGGGTATCCTATTATCCTCGAGAGCTTTTATTTTCAACTTATAAAATGAATTCATATCTTCCAAGATTTGATTTGTATAATTGATTCGATATGTTTTGCTCTCTGATTCATCCTTAAATTTTTTAAATTCTTTTTCAAGATCAGCATAGGATGATTTTAAACTCTCATGATTTTTGTTCAAGTCATCAAATTCATCGAGTAGTTTCATGTGGTTGTCATCTATTAAAGCATGATATTTCCTATGGATTTCATGTTCTTTTTTAAGCTCTTCCAATTCTAAACTTACCCTAGCATGCATCTTTTTCATTTTCCTATATGCATCATGCATGTGTTCAGAAAATTCAAACAATTCATCATAAGTTAAGTTACTTACTTCTTGATATGACTGATCAAGACTATCTGCCATCAAGCAAAGATTGGTGACTTCTTCTTCTTTTTCAATTTCTGATGAATCTGAAGCAGAGTCCGCTCAAAAAGCTCTTTGAAACTTTTTCTTGCTCTTCTTTACAGTTGTTTTCTCCTCTACCTTCTCCTTGCTAGGAGTGGCTTTGAGTTTTGGGCAATCAGTCTTGATATGTCCAGGTTTCCTGTATTCATAACAAATCACTTCATTAGAAACTTTGCCATTTTTGTTAAATTTACCTTTATTCCATTATTGGCGTCTCTTCTGCTTCCTCTTCAAAAAGCTTCTAAATTGTTTAGTCCTCAAAGCAATATCATCTTCATCCTCAGGTTGTAAGTGTTCACTCTCAGAGTCTTTCACTTTCAGTGCTATATTCTTCTCCTTTCGTGATTCACCTGCATCAATCTTTCTTTGACTAAC
>NW_021318614.1:0-7457 GCF_001605985.2 Dendrobium catenatum | reverse complement strand
GTAATTTTATTTTTTCCCTTCTTGAGTCAATTGTAATCTTTGGTGTGACTGATGTAAAGTAACCCCCCCACACACACTTGAGAGACTTAGAATTTTTATTTTTTGCTCATATCGGCCAGGATGATATTTACATCATCTTGGACGATCTGACTTAAAATAGAGAATCTAATCAGGGGTTCTTAATTAACGCAGCCGTCATTAGCCAATAGGCCTGGACGATACTTGTATCGGCCAGGATGATAGGCTCAAAACAGAAAGAAATTTCCACCATAAACAATTAAGGTATTCTGTATTTTTGGTAATCGGCTAGGACAATCTTGGATCGGCCTGGATGATATTTACAATTATGCCATAATTGATCAGAAAATCAAGGAGGTAATTAAGGATGATTGATACGATCATATCATCCTGGACGATTGCAAGATCGGACAGGATGATCGATTCAAAAATCCTTAGTCACTCCTGGATGATAAATATCGGCCAGCATAAATTCAGGGCGATGTGCTGGATGATCTGGATTGGACAATTTGAATTCAGGGTGATGCTCTAGATGATTTTTCACTGATTTGAACTGATCGGCCGGGACAATCGTGAGATCGTCCTGGATGATCAAGCTAATTTTCAATCATCCAGATTACATTCAGAGCGATGCTCTAGCCGATCTTCTGAGATTTATACTGATCGGCCAGGACGATGTCCATATCGTCCTGGGCAATAAAGTCGGCAACTTGTAATTAATGAGCTCTTTTGAAGCTCTTCTATTTAAGATTTTTAGTTTAACATTTTTGAACATCCTTGGCTGCTGTCTTGACCTGAGAAAACCTAAAGGAGAGAGAGAGAGGGAGTGAGAGAGAGGATCTTGTGAGGGGGAGCTTGTAAGGGGATTCATAAGGGTTGCTCCAAGCATTGTTCCACTTCTTCTTCCCTAGAGTCTCTTGTCCTTGGAAGGGTTGGGAGAGGTAAGTTTCAGCAAGTGATCGTGGTTCTCTGCCTGCTTCAGGAGTAAACAAAAGGAGTTGGGTTCTCTGCCTTGCCGGGTGTGGCAAAAAGGAGGTGTTTTTGTGAGGGCTTCTCCGTCTAGCCGTGGGGGCTAAAGGAGAGTCATGTTTTTAGTGCAATACTCGAAGGTCGCCTCCGGGGAGTGGACGTAGGTCGAGTTGACCGAACCACTATAAATTCTTGTGTTCTTTTTTTTACTGCTTTCACATTTATTTTCATCCGAACCTGTTTTTGTGATAACTTGGTTTGTGATAATCGTTCTTTTTGCTTAAAAATTTTTTTAAATACCAATTCATCCCCCTCTTGGTTAGCCTTGGGCCAGTTCTATAAGGCTTAACATCCCTAACGAACTTTCAAGTGGTATCAGAGCGGGATTCATAAAAACTAAGTTTGAAAACTTTTTTAATTTTGATCCATGGCTAACTTTGGGAATCGTAATACACCGGAAGGACCACCTTTGTTTGATAATATCCCATTTGATTTTTAGAAAACTTGCATGTCTACATTTTTACAATCTACTGATTATCGCATGTGGATGCTTGTTAAGAATGGTTGCACACATCCAACTAGTAAACTTAATGGCATTATTGTTCCACTTCCTTTTACTGAATGGACTTTAGATGATAGGGATTTGGCTCAATTAAATGCAAAATGTCTTAATTACTTTTTCTGTGCTTTAAAATCAGAAGACTACATACGTGTTTTCACTTACAAAACTGGTAAAGAAATTTGGGATAAATTGTGTATCACTTATGAAGGCACTAATGAAGTTAAACAATCCCGTTTGAATATTCTCTTGCATGACTACGAACTTTTTTATATGAAACCTCATGAATCAATTTCTAAAATGTATATGAGATTTACTCAGATTGTTACTTCTTTGCATGCCTTAGGAATAGAACTTTCAAACTATGAAAAAGTGAACAAGATTTTAAGATGCTTGCCTTCATCTTTTGATGCTAAAATAACTGCTATAATTAAATCTAAGGATTTAAACACTTATTCGATTAATAACTCACTTGGCTCACTCATTTCTTACGAGCAAGGGGTGAATCAAAGAAATCTTGATGTATGTGAGAAAAAGAAAGAGAAAACGGTGGCACTGAAGGCACTCAAATCTGAATCTGATTCTTCCGGGTCTGAGAGCGATGACATTGCCTTTATCATAAGGCAATTCAAAAGCTTTCTAAGGAAGAAGAAAAAGCATCATCAAAACTAGAAAAAGGTAAGGATAATAAATATTCAAAGGGATCTTTTGATGTTGTCTGTTATGAATGCAGGAAGCCTGGACATGTGAGAGCTGATTGTTCTACACTTGAAGATCACTCAAGAAAAGAAAAGGGTGAGGAGAAACCTAAGTTACGGAAGGACAAGAAGAGAGTCTAAAAGGAATTTTGGGCGGATTCTGCATCAGATTCATCGGAGACGGAACCAGAAGAAGAAACAATAAGCTTGTGCTTAATGGGAGAAGATCATCTTGAGCAAAGAGATGATGAAGAGGTATATAAACCAATTTATGATCAATTGTTTGAAATTTGGGAGAAAATTCTGGCATCATACAAAAAACTTAAAAAGACTCATGCTAGTTTAAAATTGGAACTTTCGAATTTACAAAAATAATATGAAATTATTCTCAAAGATCATTCTACGATTGATTCAAATAACATGGCTCTACTTGATGAATTTGATGATTTAAATAAAAAGTATTCGGAATTAATTAATGTGCATGATGCATTAAAAGTTTCACACACCTCACTTAAATCTGATTTTAAGAAATCTAAAGAGACAGAAAAAAATTTGAGGGTTGATAATGATGTCTTAAAAAATATTAACTTGAGGCTTAAAAATGATTTGGACTCACTTAAGGAAAAATGGAAGACTCCCACTTTTAATTCAAAGACAAAACCTAGGAAGAGGCATTATAACCCAAGTCATTTAAGAAATCATTTTCCTGGAATTAGATGTTTTTCATGTGGCTTGCTAGGACACATCTCACACACTTGCACTGTTCACCGTAATACACATTGGGTGTGGAGACAAAAATTACATGATTCACAGCATAACACACATGCATTACACTCTACTTTTTATGAGAAGGGACCCAAACCTATTTGGTTTCCTAAATCTGACAATTGTTGATTCTTGCAGGATTGCTCTCACTAAAGACCTCGTGAGAGCATATGATACTTGGACAAACGGAGGCTCACAGCTCACAACTACTTAAACTTGCTGCTTAACAAATTCTTGAATTGCATTTTGATTATTGTTATGTTTTGTTTTAGTTTTTGTTTAGTATTTCTAGTCATTTTTACTTTTGTTTTCTTTATGATGATTTTTCCTTGTTCTTAAACTTTGGAAATTTATGGCCAATGATTAGCATTTCTAAATAGGGTAAAGGGAGAAAACACCGTTGATGGTTTCCCTCCCTCTAACCTCTTTTGGTGATATAGTTTTTTTTTCTAAACAAAAAGTCTATCTCATTTTAACAAATGGTTTTTGAAATTAAGAACTTTTTTTTCTTGCTACAATAGTTTATCTTATATATTTGTTCTAAAGTTCTTATATATCTTTCATGTTAATTGAAATCTTGCCATTGCACTTATCATATGATTTTGATTTTTGTTTTGTGGTTTGTTCTTCCCTATGTTAGAAAGAGAGCTACTCTTCTCTAATATCTTGAAGATATAATCACAACTAAGAACCTTTTTTTTAAGGGTTTGATAAAGAGTTTTTAGATTGCAAAAAAAAAAAAAAAAAAGGAAAAATGGCCAATAACGCCAAGTTGAAAAGAAAAGTATATACACGAAAGTGTATCAAAAATCAAAAGAAGCTCAAAGAGCCAATCAAAGTGTCAAGAGGCATAAAATGAGCCCACTAAATGCAAGCTATCCTCTCTTTTCAAAACTTTTAAAACTTAGAAGGACTCATGGGTTATTTGATATTTTCAAAGGCTTGATTTCAAATTTCATGATATAGACAAATTACTTTGGTATACTATTTTATAAGATATTTTATTTATAACCAAGTTTTGAACGGATCTTCTTTTTATCCAATTTATTCTGAGTTAGACCTCTTATTTTATAAAGACAATTTTTATCTTGAAAGAAGTCCGAGCTAGGGTAAATAGGATCGGATTTTCTACCGTTTTCAGATTATGACACTGTTAACTCATTGATCTTTCAAATCTTTAAAATTTAATTATTTGGGCAATTTTTCATATGCTTGCTTTGCTAAAAACAAAAAAAAATAAGAAAAAAAAAACATCTTTTTCTTTTCCTTGTTTTTAGCTATTTTTGTTGTTTTTAGTTTGTATTTTTGTTTGTTTGGGATTTCTCTGATCATCTCCCTCTAAATATTTATTTATAACTTTATGTCACATCATCCTGGCCTATATTTATATCATCTTGAATGATATGATAATTTATCTTCAAAATTTCATCTACTGAACTTTTTCTGAGCTCACTGTAATTCATCGTACGGGACGATCCCATATCATCCTAGCCGATATGATCGAACTCTGTTACAATCATTTTTTATCGTCTTGGCCGATACACTTTTTGTCCTGGCCGATGCATTTATGGTCATCATCCTGGCCGATACACCTGATCGTCCTGGGTGATCCTCGTGTCATAGTACGTTTAAAATCCTTAAAATCAGCCCCGGATGATCCATTATTGGACAATCGTCCTGGCCGATCCACTGTTCATCCTGGATGATATAGGTGGCACAGATTTAAAACATTTTAACTTAGGTCGGTACGATCAATTATTGTGCATCATCCTGGATGATACACCTAATCGGCTCGGACGATCTGCTTTTTTAACGGTCGTCCGGCTTGTCTCCTCTGGACGATCGCCTGTGTCTTATCATCCTGGCCGATATCTGATCGACCTGGACGATCGGACCGCCTTTTTGACTAATCGGATTGTACTCAAAAATTGAACCAAATCGTCCTGGACGATTCTGCGATCATCCTGGACGATGTGGCCGTTTCTTTAAATTCAGGCCATTCCAGCCATTCTTTTCACCTCAAAGCTTCTTCTTATCTCAATTTTACTTACTGATTTCTTGCTATGGCTGGTGAGAAGCGAGTCCGTCAGGCTTCTGGAATTTCCTCGAGGGCCACTCTGGACCCTTGATTTAGGGATGTGGAGGATCAAGCAGCTTACCGTTGGTACAAAAAAATGTGGCATCACCCTTTCTAGAACCATCAATCATGTCCACCTTTCATATCCGGTAATGAATCTCTTTGCTCACACTTCTCTCTATTTCATTCTAACCCTTGCTGTCCCTTTTTTCTTCAGAACTTTTGTTAGAATTTTATGCAAACCTGCGCATAAATTTTACTTTCACAGCCCTGACCTCCTATGTGAATCGACACCCGGTCAAGATCACATATCAAGACTATGCTGAACTTTTGCAGCTATCCACCACCGAAAATAAGCTGCATATAATCGTCTTAGATCCTGATTTTGACTGGTCCACGACAAAACATTTTCTTCGCCAGACCAACACACCCTTTCATGTTGGAGAGACTAGCTCTTTAGTCAAAGATGCTAGGATAATTCAGCATGTCCTTCGCACCTCCATTATTCCAAAAGCCGTGGATTGAGTCCACAACACTCCTCTGCTTTTTCATCATGACATGGAGAGAATTTAATGCTACTGATCTAATCTTTCGATACATTGATCATTTAACAACTATTCGCAATCCAGGACATAGGAGGAAACCCAACCTTGCTTTAGGACATCTCATAGCATATATTCTTGAAACCAAATATAATATTCAATATCCTGCTCGTCACGACCTTCAGCCTCCTTGCTACTCAAACAACTTTTTCAATATCCTTCACAGTACTCATCTCCACCCAGGGGATGGGGAACCTTAGGTGGCCGAGGAGGAGGAGGCTCCCGCTCCCGTTCCTAATCCTGCTCCTCTTCACCAGCACTCACAGTTTAACTAGTTAGTAGAGAGATTTGATCGTTGGGAGACCCGTTTTGACGCTTATATTGCCGCACAGGAGCAGTAATATTCTGAGGACATTGTCCGCTACGAGTAGCACCGCACAGAGGACATAGCCCATTTTGACAGCTACATTACTCACCAGCAGCAGCAGCACGACCAAGACATAGCCTAGTTCAATGCTCAGTTTATTATGCTAGCTAGCTACTTTCAACAGGCTTCACCACCTCCACCTCCATCTGATGATCAAGATCCCTCATTTTTTTAGTTTTAGTTTCTATTTTCTGTGGATTACTTTCTTTTTCTGTATTGTGTTTTTTCATTGCTTTAGTGTTTGTTTTTAGCTTCTTCCTCCTTTTTGAGATGTCAAAAGGGGGAGTAGTGTGTTTGTACTTGTTCTTGTAGTATGTTTGTACTTGTTATGTTCGAAAAATTGAAAGCTTGGTTAGTTTTGCATTACTGTTTTAGAATTGATTATCGATATGTTTACCAACATCGAAAAGGGGGAGATTGTTACAAACATGTTTTTAGATTATGATTTTGATGATTACAAACAAATCTTGTTTCACTATGACTTCCTTTTTTCTACTAACTTTTTAGGACTCAAAGATCGGACGGAAATCGAAATCAGCTTAAGACTGGGTAGATTAGGGTTGACTCAGTCTGTAATTTTTTTCCCTTCTTGAGTCAATTGTAATCTTTGGTGTGACTGATGCAAAGTAACCCCCCCCCCACACACACTTGAGAGACTTAGAATTTATGTTTTTTGCTCATATCGGTCAGGATGATATTTACATCATCCTGGACGATCTGGCTTAAAACAGAGAATCTAATCAGGGGTTCATAATTAAGGCAGCCATCATTTGCCAATCGGCCTGGATGATACTTATATCGGCCAGGACGATATGCTCAAAATAGAGAAATTGTCGCCATAAATAATTAATGTATTCTGTATTTTTGGTAATCGGCCAGGACGATCTTGGATCGGCCTGGACGATATTCACAATTATGCCTTAATTGATCAGACAATCAAGGAGGTAATTAAGGATGATTGATACGATCATATCATCCTGGACGATCGTAAGATCAGCCAGGATGATCGATTCTAAAATTCTTAGTCACTCATGGACGATAAATATCAGCCAGCACAAATTCAGGGCGATGTGCTAGACGATCTGGATCGGACCGCTTGAATTCAGGGCGATGCTCTGGACGATTTTCCTCTGATTTGAACTGATCAGCCGGGATGATCGTGAGATCATCTTGGACGATCAAGCCAATTTTTAATCATCCATTTTTCATTCAGGGCGATGCTCTGGCCGATCTTCTGAGATTTGTACTGATCGGCCCGGACGATAAAGTTGACAACTTGTAATTAATGAGCTCCTTTGAAGCTCTTCTATTTAAGAGCTTTTGTTCAACATTTTTTAACATCCTTGGCTATTTTCTTGACCTGAGATAACCTAAAGGAGAGAGAGGGAGAGAGAGAGAGAGA
>NW_021318613.1:520202-523569 GCF_001605985.2 Dendrobium catenatum | reverse complement strand
AGTGAATAATAGGAGACTTGGACAAAAAAAAATTAAAATTAAAAAAAAAAATGATTTGAACGAAATTTAAACATAAAATCAATTTTAAATTAAAATTTGATTTTATGATATTGGACTTGGACTCAAACTTGAACTCGAACCATATTTGCACTCAATATGACTATAAGAACCTGAACTTCAATGAGCCACTTGAAATTGAATTTAAACTAAAATTGAACGATCAAACCCATTATACACATTCAACCATCCTTGAAAATAATGGATTTGTAGTTATAATTTGCTTGCAAGAAACAAAAATTTCCTTTGGGAATATAGTTTGACTACAAAGCCATAGCACGGGAGTTCTTTGCACCTTGATTGACCTCTTTCAACATTGAACATGAAATGTCCTCAAATAACAATTGAGGAAATACTTTGAAATGCAAATCTCTGATCTTCAACTCATCACCTCTCCTTCTAGTTGTGAGATAACAAAGAATTTTAAATATATAAGAGTATTTCAAAATTGAGAGAATTTTAAATTCTTAAAGTTTAAAACCCGAGAGTTATTTAAAAGTTTTTTGAGAGCAATGAAATTTAGAGTTGGTTTATTGATTGATTATTTGATTAATCAAATGAGAAAATTATAAAATAAAAATGTTGTAAATAATAGGAAGGGGGAAGATAAGTTTTCCACTAAATGACATATACAACATTGATTGTCAACTCTCTAAAAATCTCTACAAAAGCTCTCAAACATAAACTCTCCAAAACTCTCAATGCTCATTGACTTTGAACATATGACAATCTCCCCAAAGTCCCTCATGTACAAGCTCCTACAGCCATCCTTAGGCTCTATCTTTTGCAACTGCAAGCCTCGACTACTGCAATTACTGACTACGAATACCTACGAACAAAGAAATAAAGAGTCAGTACCACATAAATAAATTGAATGAATGCTGAGAAATATAAACTATGACATTTAGAATGAAATACTAGAAAACAAGAAAGCCAAGTACAAAAAAAAGTAAAGCGGAAGTGCTAAAAGCAGGAAGAGTACTGGACTACTGTAGTAGGAAAAAGACTACGAGCATAAAACATCTAAAACACTAACTCAGTTTCAAAACCAAAGACTCAAACCAACTCAAATAAAATACAGGGTTAATTTCCAAATATTGTACAAGCAATTACTGTCTATCCAAAGAACCAACTGAAAACCCCAATGGTCTAGTTTCAAACAACTACTGTCAACTAAAACAAACTAAAATTTAAACTTTTGGGCAGCCTTGTTTATAAGGACTTAGTTGTAAGACCCGCCACCCGGCAACTTTCGTAGGAAAGCCATAAGCCCGACCTTAGGGGAGAGTTTTAGGTGGAAATTGACCTAACCCCTAAACCCAATTAAAACCCCGGCCACTTCTAATAGAAGTCGTAAGTCCGACATCTGAGAGAAGTGTTTAGGTGATATTACAAACCTAGACCCCTCACCTGGGCATCCTAATCTATAGGATTAGGTTGTAAGACCCGCTATCGGGCAACTTCTACCTGAAGTTGTAAGCCCCCAAATTTTAGGAAAATTGTAAGAATAAATAGCAATGATCCTAAACCTCAAACAAGCAAATTTAAACCTAAGGGCATCTTAGTATAAATGATTAAGTTGTAAGACCCGCTTTTCAGGCTACTTTCTAAGGGAAGCTATAAGTCCTACCCAAACAATTAAAATTCTTGGGCAACTTCTAAGGAAGCCATAAGACCAATCCAACCAAAATTCTTCGGGCAACTCCTAATTGGAGCCGTAAGCCCCAAACTAAACAAACTATCCGGGCAACTCCTAATTGGAGTCGTAAACCTGAAACTAAATCAAATTAATGGGCAACTCCTAATTGGAGCCATAAGCCTCAAACTAAACAAATTAGTAGGTAACTTCTAAGGAAGTAATAATCCCTAACCCAAATTTAATCAAACTAAAATTCATATTTAACCACTTCATTCTACTCGGGATCCCTGAGAGGAGGCAACCCATAGATGCTAATCAGATTCCCTGGACATTACGATCAATGATTGTTAGTGTTGGTAAACTAAAATCTACGATATACTCGGGACGACGGAACCATGGGATCTTGATCGGGTTTACCTTCATCTTCCCCACTATTTGAGACTAAAAATATCTAAAATTTATTCATCCTTAATCGAGAGTTCTCTCTTACGTAGTAAGAGGGGTAATTAACTATGGGCGCTTGCGCTCATAGGAAGTAAGAACCCCAGATCTATAAACCCTGATACTACTCTCAGGGGAAATCTGATTAACTTCAATCTGACTTAAGGGAAATAGAATCCTAAGGTTGCAAAGCAGGATTCGTGCACTCGTGCCACTTTTCTTGAACCAACAAAATGATCCACTATATAGATATCTTATAAAAATTCTCTCTTCCCCTTCATTAAAGAAAATGGGATCACAAAGTCTATTATAAAAGTTTGTATTGTTGTAGATGCGTAGGAGAATGCTTCAGATGTAGTAGTTGAAAGGCAGATGAAGTAGTTGAAAGTGTTAGTCGTACGATAATGATCGGATGACAATGGCAATGTGATGATAGTTAAGAGTGATGATAGTCAAATGAAGGCAGTAGAATCATTATGAATTGATTATGATGATCATGCAGCAATAATGTATGTCAGTGACAATCAGGAGATAATAATCAAACGATGGTAGTCAAATGATAGTGATCAGAAAATGACAATCAGGCGACGGTAATGATTAGTGGTGATCATCGAGATCAAACGTCAAGTAAGCTCTAGAGCTCTTTATATCTTCATGCTCTCTCTAAGCTCAAGTTTAAAAACCTTTATGTGGCGATTGTGGGGCTATTTATCGTACTTTCAAAATGGATATTTTGGTATATTAAAAAAAAATCTATGACATTCCATTATATAACTCATATCGAATTGTTTGATCAAAGATTGTTTATTCGTCATTTAAGTACTTTAATGGCCTTAGAAGCAATTGATCTTGGATTTCTTGGATTCATCTTGTCAAGTTGCTCGTTTTGACTATAAGCAGGCGACACTATTCGAAGACAGGTTGATCTTTCAATTAATGTCCTAAAGTTTATAATTATTCTTCAAGTGCTTGATTTTGGACTTGGAGCAGATCATATTTATTCTTTAGTGTTATATGCATGGTTTTGAAAACTGGACCGAACCAACTAGTTCAATCGTGAATCAATCAAACGGTTGATTTGGCCCGTCTTAAAAACTGTCCCAGTATCAAATTGGTGTGAACATATTTGAACCGTCGGTTCAACTGGTCAACCATTGAACGGATCCTGATTTTTAAGAATCGATCAGTTTAATTAATATCCTATTTAAATAAATAAGTAAATAAATTTAT
>NW_021318613.1:498616-512613 GCF_001605985.2 Dendrobium catenatum | reverse complement strand
AATGAGTCATCAGATCGTCAATGCTAACCTGGTACGCCGGACCCTGGGAGCGCGATGGACACGAATATGCACTTCCGAAGTATCATCCTCTACATCATTGGAAACGGTATGATCCCCCCTCTTCCAGTCGTTCAAGACTTCCATCCGACATCTGCAGGCGCGGCTCTGAACTACGCGACGAGAACATGTCTACCGCAAGTAGCCTACTAGCAAGAGAACTCCATCTTGCGTCGTGGACTCTCAACGCAGCTTAACCGGACACTGCTCTTATACACCAAATAGGGGCAGAGGTAGTCGCGGCGCGGCCGAAGCAACAGTTCTCGCACCTCCACAATCAAGCATTGTCTAAATCATCTCTGACTGCCAATCTACAAACTAAGCGCAGGGCACGTTAAAATGTTCCGGACGTGTAGCCACACGAACGACTCTATGGCGGTATTCATATAGAATGGTGGTGTTTGCGGAGGTTGTTCTGGATGGCGACCCCGGCGCGAGGACCGCCAGAATAGGTAGTCACGCCAACTTACATCACGCCGCACCTCTCAGCCAACTCCGGTAGGCTCCTTGCTATCCTCCTGCACGACCTCTCTGACTGGTATGACTTTGACTTGGGGCCCGTCATCTCAAATGACCCTACGGATCGGACAACTCAGTCAACGCTCACCCTACACCAAGGCTGGAATTCGTCGGATGAAAGGACGTTCCGATTGGCTCAATCCGGCACTGGACCTTCTTCCAACCCGGATCGTGTTCTTATCCAACCTCTTAATATATACCATCTATCTCTAATTTCCAAACTCTCATAGACAATAACTTCTTATACATTTGTCCTAACGCTATACTTTGTAGGACTTGCAGACGCACAAAAACTCTATCTCTATATGTATCTCTATATGGAGGTCTCTATCGATCTCTATAAAAGAATCAAGGAAACCCAGTTCGAACAGGCTCCTCTTCGCCGTCTGCACATCTCCTACAAATTGGCACGAAAAGATTTGGGCCACCCCCACCGCAGCATTCTTAACCAAGATCTTCGGAACAACCCACATTACACATTAAATTTTCAGATGTCAAATTGTAGTTCTTGGTAACGCTGTAAAAAGTCACAAGCTGTGTTTCCCATTTCGGTTCACAAGACTTGTACTCCTTTCGCTCACCTACTTCACTCTGATGTATGGGTCCTTCCCCGGTTCACCTCAACATCAGGGGCTTTTGTATTACCGCATGCTCATGTAGATGGTGTTTCTTGGTTTAAGCTGATTTTTCGTTAACATTTAGTCGATGTCTCAAGAAATTATGTAAATTAACATGTTATTAAAATTCATTGAACAATAAACGAAACAGGAGATATTCAAGGGACAGGCGAGATTCATTAATCCACGAGTTTCGACAATTTATCTCAAGCACAGAGGTATTCAGCACAGCCTATCCTGTCCCTACAACCCGAGCAAAACGGGCTTGCAGAACGCAAGCACCGACACAATAACTTGAAACTGAGCACTAAACAATGCTGCCACACAGCTATATCCCATACAATATTGGCCGCGGCTACGCGATGGTCACCGCAGTTTAAGCTTATCAACCGTATAAGCCTACACATAGCGCAACCACAAAACACGTTGCCCCTGTTTCAACTTATGTCAACCAAGCCCAGAACCTGCACCTTCACCCTTCGGCTGTGAATGCTTCCGCTCATGCAAGCCACTCCACAACAACTGAACCGAACTCTGTATCATGTACAATTTCTTGGTTGCGACAATTAAAAGGATATCGGTGTCTAAACAACATCAACAATCTATCATCGTTTACAGAAACGTGAAGTTCATTCGACTTCCCTTCCCACTCCAAGTATCTTCAGAATCAGCCTCTCTCAAACTACTTCCACATGCCCGCTCTCTATGGCTGCACTTATGTCGTGGCCTTGCTACTCTGCATCTGCTAAACCCGAGTGTCATCACCAAGGCGTCTCCAAACTCCGACAACTATCCACGCTTATATTCACTCGCTCTCCGCCTACAGTGCCACACACCAGACCCACCAGTCAAGCCCCTGCATCCTATCTCTCCACCTCAAATTTCGCTCGGCATCACATGACCACTTCGGTCTCACACCTGGCACTCTTAAAGCCAGTTCGAAGACTCAATCTTCTCCATTCAGAGTCCACCTTAACTTCGTCGGACCCTACAAGCTACACGCGAGGCCAACAAATCATTTTGAATGGGCGACAAGCCATGGCTGCTGAGTTCTTTTGCCTTACAAGGAAGCAAGGCACTGTACTCGGCGCCGCTCCTCTCAATTCTCCACCGTCCTTGGCTGCCAATGGACATATCACCGCAAATTACAGCTCGAAGGCTCGTCGCTACCGCTTAAGGCTCGTCTGTGGCACTCGACAACCAGCAAGAAGCTTGGCTAGACTACGTCGAGACATTCAGTCAGCGTAGCTCAAACACCCACAATACGCGTACTCTTCACCTTGGCCACTCTACCACGGCTGGAAATTCATCAATCTTTGACATAGAGAAGAGCGTTTCTACACGGCCGCTCGAGACACCGTCTAACATGCGTCCAACCCGTAGGGATTTGAGGAACTCGCTTCATCCTCAATCACGTCTGCCTCCCTACACAAAGCGTTTACGGTCTCCGTCAAGCTCCTCTGCCAATGAATATCACCACATCTCACTTACCGTCACCAAGCTCCGGATTTTCACCACAGCAAGTTCCGATTCACATCCCTGCTTAACTTCTGTAAAAGGCAGCGCCGCACAATCCTTCTACTAGTCTACGTTGACCGACAATTCTTGGTCCCGCAACGATGAGGTAGCATCTCTCCGACATCCTCACCAGCTTCACCAGGCTTTGTTTCTCGTTCAAAAACCTCGGACGCCAACCATTTTTCCTTGGAATCAAAATCCAGGCAAAAACACAGATACGTATTTCTTTTCTAACCAATCTTACGTCCAATTCCATTATCCAACATCTGATCTTTCTAAATGTAATCCGTAGTAGTCCAATCCCCTCGAGCCAAAGTAAACCGACTGACATACACGCTCGGATGTCAAAAATTGGTCCGAGTCCCTCACTGTATGCGCAACTCCCAAGAGCTCTCCAATACTGCACCAGTCACTCGTTCCGGACATCCGCATATGCCTGTCAACAACTTGTCTCACATATGTACGAATCCACTGCCCACATCATTTCTTCAATGTTCAAACTGGCTCATCCCGTTAACATAAAAGGCACAGCTGCACTTCGGTTGCCTATTTACCAAATCCGATCTGCGTCTTCGTACATACCCGAAACTTCCGACGCCGATTGGGCCAGCAGACAGCTCCGGTCACCCGCAAATCCACATCTTGGAATACTGTACTTTCCTCGGCAAACACTCTGATCTTGTGGGCCGTTAAGAAGCAGACCTACAGTCTCCCGTTCCTCTACTAGTCCAGAATGACAGGGCCCTCGCAGCTGCCAATGGCCGACACCATCCGGCTCAAGCGCTGCGCTTACAGACTTTCTGGTTCCTCACATCTAGCCATCGATCTCTACTCTGCGTATACCTCCGCCATTTGCTCTCGTCAATACCCTGTTTTTCCACGCCAGAACGAAACATATAGAGATCGATCACCGGTTCCTTCGCGAGAACATCAATCAAACAACCATATCCGCCTTCTTCCTAATCAAAACTTACGATTTGATCAAATCGTTAGATTCTCCTTACCAATGCCGTTATCCACCACTAGATTCAAGCTCCTCCGAAGCAAACTAACGATCTCTCCAGATCCGTTCGTTTGCGAGGGGCTATCAGAGCATAAATTCTAATTAGGCCAATCCAATTTAAACTGCTAACCAACAACCAGCCGGCCACATGTAATAGTTTGTTTATGGAAAAATATTATATATACTATTCCTCTGTACTAATGAAATGATCAAGGAAATAAGACCTTTCTCTGTTTTTCACTGCATCTCCCTTCTTCCTTCCTCTCTGTTTCGGTTTCGGCATTTCTATACAGACTTTGACCTCATATTGGGGGAACCTTATTCGCTCCTTTGAAGAACATAGCTTAAGAAGTTTGGTTCCCTCATTCATGGCAAGGAATACTGATAATCTTGAAACCCTCTTTAAGAGTTAGCGAGGGGTCCTTAGAAGACACTTCTCAGAATGCTATCAACTAAATATTTCTTTTAAGTGACATTCATTAATTAACTAAAATAAAATAAAAATAAAATAAAACGAAAAACTACTCTTGTAACCCTTAAGTCAGAACTCTAGATAATTGTGGATACAAGCATATTCTTTATAATTTTTTTTTCTTTGTTTATGTAGGGAGAATACAATCAGAGAGGCTAACGACCGCAAGTGCTCTAAATTTCAGTTTCTCACTCTTTCGATAGGATCGATTGACAAGCTTGAGCACCGTAAGCGCAGTCGAGCCATACTGAACATTTTTTTTTTGTCCCCCCTCGGGGCGGGAAAGGGGGAGGGGGGGTCCTCCCTTGCTTTGCAACCAAAATTTTTTCCCCATACAATGCCCGGCATTGTGTTCCCCCAGCATCCCGAGAGCTACAAGGTTGTGTAGGGGAACAACAAGAGGAGCCCCTAACACCGCAGTGGCTCTAAGATTTAATCTCCCTCACTCTTTCAGATGCATCGATGAGCAAAGGCTTGAGCACTCGTAGCGCGTCGAGCATACTGAAAGTTTTTTTTTTCTCGTTTTCTTAGGGTGCATGGTGTCCCTTGGTGTTATTTACTTGAATTTCTCTTGTGTTTTTGAGTGCTAGAACAATGTAAAAGAGAAGACAAGGCAATGAGAGAGCAGAGTAGTTATGGTACATATTTCTCCCAATTTTCATCCAATGTATTTTTTGGTGTGGTGGTGACTTTGTGGGTTTTTCCCCAAATTTCAAGATTTTTCCACATTAAATCCTAGTTCTTTTATTTTCGCTGCATTTCAATTTTTTCATTGTTTGTTTTCGTTGCACCATTTCACTTCTCCAATCCCCAACAAAAGTGATGAAGAAAGTTTATTAGTAGAGAGTAGCAAATGAGCATTTTTTAAACCAATGTATGATAAGGAACTCATCCCTTCAAGGGTATGCCATTATATGAAATGTGTCCATGAATTATTTATTACCTGAATAAAAAATGTAAGTTAATTAACCTTTTTCTCCGGTATGAGGAGTCTCATTCTTTTCACTATAAAAGGGATTTGATGGGACTTTTTCTTCTTTGGTAGAAATAAATAACAAGCACAAAGGTGCAATCGGGCAATTTAAACTCTTATCTAAAATTCCTTGACCGAGAAAAATTTGAAATATTAAGCTCATAGAAAGCCCTCTAATATTGATGGGAGGAATCTTGGCTACAAATAAGCTAAAAAATACTAATGTTGATCGATAGATGAAAAAGTTTGGATTTAGACTTCCCATTGTTTATACTCAGTGTGATGCCTTAGTGAAACCTTAAGATTAACTATCAATAATCATAATCAATCACTCCTTATAAATTTGATTGACTACAATAGAGGGAATGATGGTTGCTCATAGGTCATAGGCACTAGAATGTGAAATTTGAAGCAAGAAAAAGGTAACAAAATTTATTTAAAAAGAATTAAATGCTCAAAGGAGTCAAAGAGTAAAAACGAATCAACACTAATAACACATCAAAATTAAAAGTAATAGCAAATATAGCACTTAATAACATGAACACTAACACATCTAATAGGTGGCTCTTAAAAGTGTCTATGTGATCATATAGTAATCATATTTCCTTTTATCAAGCACTCTATGGTGAGGGCCTTTTAAGTTGAAGAAGCGGAGATCGATATAGAGATATTTGTCGTCCGGCTTCTGGTACATTTCACGCACGTATTGATTTCAATATGTGACGTGTGGTTTAGGCAACTTTGAGTTTATATTCTATATTGTTCTTAAGGCTTTAACTGAGTGATTGCTTTTTTATCTTATGTCATCATTTATATGCGGTAGTTTTCTTTATAATTATTTTGTTGAGATCTTTTTATATTGACGTCATTTGACTCGCATATTTACCTGCACTTACCTTACGTTTGGTTGCACTTTTTGGTGCGGCTTACACTGGCTTTAAAATTCCGCGAACACATTAAACTATATAAAGTAAAAAAAATAAAACCAATCGAATATCCACGTGTCACATTTTAAATTGGAGTCCGACATACCCCTCTACAATCTGGTCTCCGCACCAAATAATTTCTCCTTTTTTTTAAATGGCAACACTTGTTCTTTTTAGGTTAGTAGAAGGTTGAATTTGGAGAAATTACACTGTAAAACCGTATTTAGGTGTTAAGTTTAATGTGAGAAGGAACATCACATTGGGGGGGTTATGTATATGGTTCTATCTCCCTGTCTTATGGAGATGTATGTGGTTGAGTGTGGGAGATCGCTATGGTAGTTATATTGAACAGATGGTGTCGCAGGACCTGGCTCCAACATGTTTAGTTAGAAGTTAGTATGGGGAGACTAATCATTCGTATATTTAGAGTGTGTATGAGATGTTAGTGACCATCGCTATAATCAATGTTTGGGGTTATAAATTGATAACTTTCATAAATAATTCTTGATAATCTAAGATTTGAACCAATAGAAGGTCCTATTTAGTATTAATACATTGATTTTCATATTAATAAAAATATTCTAAAATATTTGTTTTTCAAAATAATTTCCTTGTTCTAGCATCAAGTAGGGTCAAAAGGCTACACTTATTTCTGTGCAAATTCCATCCATACAATTGTGTTGATTAATGAAGCATACCTTGAAGCTAGTGTCATAACTACAAAGCCTATGCATGAAGGAGAGTGCTTTAGTTATGAAAGGAAAAATTTTTGAGGTGTTGTATTAGTCCGATGAAGGCAAAAATACATTAGGGCAGCCATTACGTGCTGAATGAAGAGGACTGAATCAATTTCGTAAGCCAGTGAATGTGCTCAAGAAGAATCCGTCGGAAGAAAATATATTCTGAGTAATGGCTTATCTAAATGGGAAAGAATTGCAAGCAAGGTACAGTCGCATCGTAGTGAGGAGAAAGGTAACGTGGGATCTTGAGATGATGTGTGGAAAGATATGATAGGAGCAGTAAAGAAAAAGACGCATACCATCAAGATGAACGTTACCAATCACTACATAAGTTAGATAGAGAAGTTCCATGTGTGATTGTTTTGTGTCGTGAATGCTAGCTAACGACCGTTACAACAAAAATTCATTGAATACCGGCGGTCCCATTTATGGATGGTGTTTGGCACTGGGATAGTTTACGTTTGGCGGTATTACCTTGGCGACTGTTAGGGGGGGGGTTTTTTTTTTTAGTTCATTAAGTTTCCGGCTGTTTTAGCCTCCGAACAAACTGGCAGGAAAATTTGCCTTGCGCGGGGACAAAGTGGCCTGTCGCGGGTTTTCATTTCTTAGCAGGGTTTATTCCAGTCAATCTGTGTATTAAACCGTTCAGTTAATGATGATTTTTTTTTGTTATAGTGCAGGAGATATGTAATAGTGCTAATTGTTAGTTCTAAGCTTGGACATGGAGGATGCATGCTGTGGGTTCATTATAACATTAGGGTGGGTTGCTAGAAGGCTCTACTAACGACTGATGTTGAATTTATCCATCAATAGACGCTATGGTGATGGATGCAGAAGATGTTTGTCCAGTGTCAGCTTTTCTGTCGTACGATACCTTGCATGTGGAACATCTGGGAGAGAGTTGTGAATACCTCCATTGCCGAGGAACGTAGGGCCCCATTTAAGGACTAAGGAAGTAAGGGTTGGTGAGCGCAGTAAGATCTAGTGTATGCTATAGAAAATAAGATAAGAAATAAGTGCTTCAAAAGAACTGAACTAAACCCAAATAGGATCTTGTTCCAATCGTAGGCTAAAGCATTTGTGCCTAAAATCATAAACAAGGAAACTATTAGGCCTAAATGAGCGTTATAATATCCTTAAACAGAGCTTTTTTAATAGCTAATTCATAAGCTTTAAATGATTAATTTATATCATAAAACAAAATCAAGCTTTTAAGATGTTTCAAACTTAATTCTTTTATCATTGACCTTTTAATAAACAAGTTCAAACTTGAGATGTTAGTTAAGTAAAATGGTAATCAAACATGCGCTTAACTAGTCAATCATAGATGTCTTAATAAATTTATTATAAAAATAAGGCTTATTATAAAATTAAAAAATTGTTATTTTAAATTAATTTAGTATTAAAATATTTTTATAAATAAATTTATTTACTTATTTAATTTAAATAGGATATTAATTCACTGATCGATTCTTAAAAATCAGGATCCGTTCAACAGGTTGACCAGTTGAACCGACGGTTCAAATATGTCAACACCAATTTGATACTGGGTACAGTTTTTTAAGACGGGCCAAATTCAACCATTTGAAATTTTATTCACAAACGATTGAACAGTTGGTTTCGGTCCAGTTTCAAAAACCATTAGCACATAACACTAAGAAAAATATGAATCCTGCTCCACAGTCCAAAAATCAAGCACTGAAGAATAATTAATCAACTTTAGGACATAATTGAAAGATCAAGCTGTCTCGAATAGTGTCGCCTGCTTATAGTCAAAACGAGCAACTTGACAAAGAATGAATCCAAAAAAATCCAAGATCAATTGCTTCCAAAGGCCATTAAAGTAGCGTTAAATGACGAATAAACAATCTTGATCAAACGAATTCGATATGATTATACAATGGAATGTTCTAGAATTTTTTTTTAAATATAAGACCTAAATATCCATTTTGAAAGTATGAAAATAGCCCCACAATCGCCACATAAAGGTTTATTAAACCTTGAGCTTAGAGAGAGCATGAAGATATAAAGAGCTTCTTAGAGCTTACTTGACGTTTTGATCTCGAGAGCACGCACTAATCATTAACCGTCACCAATGATTGTCATTATTCTGTCATATCATTTGACTACATCGTTTGACTATTATCTCCTGATTGTCACTGACATGACATTATATGCGCATGATCATCAATAATCAAATTCATAATGATTCTACTAGCCTCATTTGACTCATCACTCTTAACTTCATCCACATCTTGGCCAATTGTCATCCGATCATTATCGTCCGAACTAACACTTTCAACTACTACATCTGCCTATTCAAACTACTACATCTGAAGCATTCCCTAACGCATCTACAACAATACAAACTTTATAAATAAGACTTTGTGATCCCATTTCTTTAATGAAGGGGAAGAGAAGAATTTTTAATAAGATATCTATATAGTGGATCATTTCATCTAAATATATATAGTAATTTCCTTCTTTTTATAATTTTCATGTACAAAAATTTTGTAGTATCTCTCATTTTATTTTTTATTATATGTGAAGTGTTAAATATTTTAAAAAATTAAGAACGTTAAAATCTGTTTGTCTATTACCATGATATTTTCTATAACAATTATTATGGGTTATAGCATTAGCTCATGAAGTAAAATTTACAAACTTATTATGATTTTTGTATTTAACATAAAATATTATATATAGAAGCTTAGTAAGCGACATAATATAGAATGCAGATCATTAAATGTCGTGTCACTCAAATTAAAAGCTAGTCGTAATGTTTTATATTTTAATAAAATTATGAAAATAAAAAAAATTGTAATCGAATAAAAAAATAACCCCCAAAAGTCTCATTTGCACAAGCTAATATTTTACGGGTTAGTTGTCGTGTTATCAAAACGGGTCAATGTCGGGTCAGTGATCATTTTCCAGTGTGTAAGACTCGACTAGATAAATCTCTTCGCAAGAGAAGAGTTGCAATCCATGGCCACTCTGCTCCCAAATCCGAAACTCTTCTCTGCTCAATCCCTCGCAGATTACAGAAACAACCTTCCATACTATTTTTCCCGCCCCGCGCTTACCATAAATAGTGAGAAACCAATATGGGCTTTGACAATCTCTTCTCACTGGTGTAGAGGATGCATCATCAATTTTGCTTTCCGGAGGCGGAGCCGAGCTTTTTCCACCAGTGCCACCTTCGTCTCTGACGATGAAAAAGAGGACTGTGAAGACGAGGGGGAAGAAGAGGTGGACGGGGAAGAATTTATTCCCTTGCGGGAGATGACGCGATGGCTGCAGAATAAGCCGGCGAGATTTGGCGAGGGTAAGAGGTACGATACGACGGCGGAGGACAAGATTTTGGAGGAGATAAAGTTGGATCGGAAACATCATATTGAGCAGAATGGTGCACCGAGGGCAAGAGAAAAGGAGAATGCAGCGAGTGTTAAGAAACAAGAGAAGCAGAAGGGTACTGCTTCCTATCTCCATTTATTTAAGAATTTTTAACTTTTGTATGCCATTTTTTATTAAATTTTCTTCTGAGTGGTGTAATTTGAGCTCATTCTTTCATGAAGATCACAAGAAAGAAACATTTCGCATGAATCTGTGGCAAATTCTTTTTCATTTTGATGACCTATGCATGTGAAATTGTATTACATATTATAAGCATACGGTTCAGTCATTTGCAATATTTACCTTTATACCAATACTCTGTCTATATATATCATTTGTATCTCACAGAACTAATATACATAATTTATCTTTTCTTCTCATTTTCCTTTCTTCCTTTCTACTCTGTTCCGTCTCCTGTGCATTTTCTCTGTTGCTCTCAGTCTCTTCACATGGTATCAAGAGCCAATGGGAGATCAAGAATCATCTTCTTCCCTCCCTCCCAACTCCACCACCACCGCTGGCAGGTCAACTGATCTGGCCATTCCGGTATCCCTCAAATTCCTAATTTCTAATATCAAAAACCTCATTCCCCACCATCTTTCACCTGAGAATTATCCCATTTGGCGTCTCCAAGTTTCACAAACCTTCTCCGCCAATGGTTACTCCGATCATCTGACCGGGATTTGTCCTCCTCCGGCGGACTCCCCTTCTGCTGATCTTGCTAGCTGGCATCTCATTGACAAACATCTAATCACTGCCCTCTGTTCTACTATATCCCCCCCTCTTCTTCCCTACGTGATCACTGTCACGACTTCTCAAGAAGTCTGGACGACGCTCGAACGACAACTACAATCCACAAGCCGGTCTCGAGTTATCCAACTCAAGAACGAGCTTCATCATATTCAGATGAATAATCTTACCATGCAGCAATATTTGTCCCAAATCAAGAACATAGTTGACAACATCGCCGCTGCCGGTACCAAGATTGATCCGGAAGATGTCGTTCTCTACACCCTCAACGGACTACCACCTTCCTACAACTCGTTCAAAACGGCGATCCGTACTTCACCGCTACCGGTTGATCTCAACAATCTCTATTCACTGCTCTGCAGCGAAGAGATTCACATAAATCAAGATTTGCAAAAAGATCAATCCGCTCTCAATGCTACTGCACTCTACGCCACTTCTAACAACCAGTTCAGAAACCGTTATAAAAAATGATTCAATAAACCCAAGAATGCTCAACCTTGACAACCAGACAGCGGTGAGGCCATTTCTTCCTCCGACAAGAATTCTGCAGCTCGCCCGACTTGCCAAATTTGTGGCAAGAATGGCCACATAGCCATTAATTGTTGGCACCGGTGCAACTTCAAATACGCACCCACAATACCCAATGGACCTCGTGCAATGTTCGCTCAACCGTCGTCAAGCACCTCGCAGCCGTGGATCTTAGACTCCGGTGAAACAACACATCTTACCTCCGATAGCACCATGCTTCACCATCCGTCTACTTACACCGGTCAAGAATCGGTGACCATTGCGAACGGCTCCTCCCTGCCGATCCAAAACTACGGTCAAGGTTTGCTTCCATTACCGGACACGCCCCGTAAGCTTCACTTATGCAATGTCCTTCATGTTCCTTCCCTTACACACAATCTTTTATCTGTTTCGAAATTAACCACTGATAACAAGATTTCCATTACTTTCGATTCTCATGGCTTCACTGTTAAGGATATGCAGGACAATCGTCCACTAGTTCGTGGCCGTCTACATAACGGCCTCTACCAACTACACGTAGCTCAAGACAGTCACCCGCAAGCCCTCCACACTACCACCACATCTTCGGCTACCTGGCACGCTCGTTTGGGACACCCGAACAACCAGACTCTTCATGTGCTTGCTCAAGAAATTCCCGAGATCAAGAATTTTCCTTTATCTTTCTTCTGCAATTCTTGTAATATGGCCAAGAGCCACAAACAGTCTTTTAAAAATAGCAGCTCGGTTACCTCATACCCTTTCGAGCTTATTCACTCGGATGTATGGGGGCCGACACCTATCGCTTCTCTACATGGTTTTCGCTATTATGTTGTATTTGTGGACGATTTTACTAGATACTCTTGGTTATATTTTATGCATTCCAAACAAGAAACACTTACAAAATTTAAGTTGTTTTGCATTCTAATACAAAATCAACACAGCACAACTCTTAAAATCTTTAGATCCGATGGCGGCGGGGAATTCACAAGCCTAGCCTTTAAAGCCTATCTTCAGGATCACGGCATCCTTCACCAATTGAGTTGTCCGCACAAACCTGAACAGAACGGTCTTGCGGAAAGAAAGCACAGGCATCTCCTCGATATAACTCGCACCTTGCTGCATACTTCCAAACTCCCATCTCATTTTTGGGCGGATGCTCTGGCCACCGCAAACTACATTATAAATCTTCTTCCCTCCAAATCTCTTAACAGCAATTCTCCTCATAAAGCTCTGTACAATAAACCTCCCTCATATTCCCATCTTCGTCCGTTCGGCTACCTTTGCTATCCGTGGCTAAAACCTTACACAACAAATAAACTTCAACCTCGTTCTCAATAATGTATCTTCCTTGGTTACTCTCCACATCACAAGGGGTACAAATTTTACAACCTGGAAAACCACAAAACCTATCTCTCCCGCCACGTCGTCTTTTATGAAGCCACTTATCCTTACTCTAGCTTGCATCAACCCAACCCTCCTCCTCAGACAACTACACCGCAACCCATTTGCCCCAACCTTCTTGTCCCAGTATCCACAATTCCTCCCACTATCACTTATGATCAAACCTCATCTTATTCCCCTCCTAATCTTAACACCTCTCAACCCACGGCCTCCATCCATACCACTCCTCTGACAGTCTTTTAAAAATAGCAGCTCGGTTACCTCATACCCTTTCGAGCTTATTCACTCGGATGTATGGGGGCCGACACCTATCGCTTCTCTACATGGTTTTCGCTATTATGTTGTATTTGTGGACGATTTTACTAGATACTCTTGGTTATATTTTATGCATTCCAAACAAGAAACACTTACAAAATTTAAGTTGTTTTGCAGTCTAATACAAAATCAACACAGCACAACTCCTAAAATCTTTAGATCCGATGGCAGCGGGGAATTCACAAGCCTAGCCTTTAAAGCCTATCTTCAGGATCACGGCATCCTTCACCAATTGAGTTGTCCTCACACACCTGAACAGAACGGTCTTGCGGAAAGAAAGCACAGGCATCTCCTCGATATAACTCGCACCTTGCTGCATACTTCCAAACTCCCATCTCATTTTTGGGCGGATGCTCTGGCCACCGCAAACTACATTATAAATCTTCTTCCCTCCAAATCTCTTAACAGCAGTTCTCCTCATAAAGCTCTGTACAATAAACCTCCCTCATATTCCCATCTTCGTCCGTTCGGCTACCTTTGCTATCCGTGGCTAAAACCTTACACAACAAATAAACTTCAACCTCGTTCTCAATAATGTATCTTCCTTGGTTACTCTCCACATCACAAGGGGTACAAATTTTACAACCTGGAAAACCACAAAACCTATCTCTCCCGCCACGTCGTCTTTTATGAAGCCACTTATCCTTACTCTAGCTTGCATCAACCCAACCCTCCTCAGATAACTACACCGCAACCCATTTGACCCAACCTTCTTGTCCCAACATCCACAATTCCTCCCACTATCACTTCTAATGCTATTAAGAATTTATGTACTTTTTATTTTGTTTGAACATTACTATATTCTG
>NW_021318613.1:489416-498516 GCF_001605985.2 Dendrobium catenatum | reverse complement strand
TTATAAAATATTTAATTAATAAATTAATTTAAATATAACATATTTTAATTTTATAATAAGCCTATTTTTTATAATAATTATTTAACATCTATGATTTGACTAGGTAAAAGCATGTTTATTACCATTTACTTAACTAATATACCAAGTTTGAACTTGTTTATTAAAGATCAATTGATAAAAGAATAAGTTGAACATCTTAAAGCTTGATTTGCTTATGATAATAAATAATATCTTTTAAAGCTTATGAACTAGCTTATTAAAAAGCTCTGTTAAGGATATATAATACGCTCATTTAATACTTAATAGTTTCCTTGTTTATGATTTTAGGCGCAAATGAGCTTTAGCTAGATTGAACAAGATCCTATTTGGTTTAGCTCAGTTCTTTTGAAGCATTATTTCTTATCATTTTCTCTGCTACACTGAGTCTATTGGTTCACACCTTTTATTCTTTCTATAATATTGGGCCTCCTTTTGTATGTATTCCAACTTCTTCCCATGTTCCACATGAAGGATCGAGCAGTAAAAGCTGACAGCAACTCATGTCTCCTCACCTTGCTTATTGTTGGTTCAACGTAGTAGTTAGAGCTTTGCAACATGTATATGTAACCCACAAGCATGCACCTCCATGTCAGCTTGAACAACGTCGCTATTACTTCTTGCACTACAAAAAAATCATCAATTACTGACGGTTTATAAACTGCTGGAATAAACCACATAGGAAATGAAAACCGGCAGCCATTTTCCGGCGGCAAAATTTTCCTGCAGTTTTCCGGAGGCTAAAACAGCCGGAAATTAATGAACCCAAAACCGCAGGTAAACCGCCGGTAAATTCTAGTGCCAAAAGCATTGGGGACCGCCGGTATTCAATGAATTTTTTGTAGTGTTGCTTCACGATCACAACAATCATGGATCTTCTCTTCTCTATGTTTGTGATTGGAACGTCATTGATGGTATGCATCTTTTTCTTTACTCTCCTATATATTCTTTCCCACCTTCATCATCTCAAGATCCCTCATTGAGAAAGATCCTATCATTTGTGATGTTCCTTCTCCATCCTTACAACCTAGGTTTTACTAGTAATCCTCCATTCACCTCTACTAACCTTAAAAGAAGTGTTGCCATTAAAAGGAGAAATTATTAGGTGCGGAGACCAGACGTAGAGGTATGTCCGGACTCCAATAAAATGTTGACACGTGAATATTCGATTGGTTTTATTTTTTTACTTTATATATTTAATGTGTTTGCGGAATTTTAAGCTAAGCGCACCAAAAAGTGCAACCAAAGCGTAGGTAAAGTGCAGGTAAAATGCAGTCAAAACGCAATAAAAAAGTTCAACAAAAGAACAGTTAAAGCATAGGTAAAGCACAAGTAAAGCCCACAAAAAAGTATAACCAAAGTGCAATCCACATGTCAAATTTTAAGTGGATGTCCGGACGTATCTCTATCTCCGCTTCTCAATTAAAAGACCCTCACATATAGCTGCTTGTATAAAAGGAATATTAATATATATGATCACATAGACACTTATAAGAGCCACCTATAGATGTGTAGTGTTTCTCATGTTATTAAGTGCTATATTTTTGCTATTACTTTTAATTTTGATGTTAGGTGATCGTTTTACTCTTTGACTCCTTTGAGCATTGATTCTTTTAAATAAATTTGTTACCTTTTTTCTTGCTCAAATTTCACATTCTAAGTGATGACCTATGAGCAACCATCATTCCCTCTATTGTATCAATCAAAATAGAGTGATTGATTATGATTTATGATAGTATATCTTAAGGTTCACTAAGGCATCACATGAAGTTATAAACAATGGGAAGTCTAAATCCAAACTTTTTTTCATCTTCGAATCACAACATAGTATTTTTTAGCTTATTTGTAGCCAAGATTCCTCCCATCAATATAGAGGGCTTTCTGAGCAATATTTCAAAATTTTTCTCGGTCAAGGAATTTAGATAAGAGTTTAAATTGCCCATTGCACTTGTGCTTGTTATTTTTTCTACAAAGAAGAAAGCCCATCAAATCCTTTATAGTGAAAAGAATGAGACTCCTCAACCTGAGAAAAGTTTAATAAGGCTTACATTTTTATTCATAATAATAATTTCATGGGACCTTATCATATATGCATACCCTTGAAGGGATTGAGTTGCCTTATCATACATTGGTTATTATAATGCTCATTTGCTTACTCTCTACTAATAACTTGTCTTCATCACTTTGTGTTGGGGATGGAGAAGTGAAATGTGCAACAAAACAAACAAGAAAAATTGAAATGCAACGAAAAGTAAAAGACACTAGGTTTAATGTGGAAAAATCTGAAATTGGGAAAAACCCACAGAGTCACACCACACCAAAAAATACATTATGAAAATTGGGAGATATGTACATAACTATCTGCTCTCTCATTGCTTGTCTTCTCTTTTACACTGTTCTAGCACTCAAAACACAAGAGAAATTCAAGTAAATAACACCGAGGGACACCATGCACCCTTAAGAAAAACGAGAAAAAAAAAAATTGTTCAGTATGCCTCGACGCGGTACGGTGCTCAAGCCTTTCTCATCGATCCATCTGAAAGAGTTGAGGAGCTAAATTTAGAGCACTACGGTGTTAGGCTCTCTGTTGTTTCTCCCTACAAACCTTGTAGCTCCGGGATGCTTTGGAACACAATGCCGGGCATTGTATGGGGAAAAAAATTGGTGCAAAGCAAGGGAGGACCCCCCCCCTCCCCGTTCCCGCGAGAAAAAATTGTTCAGTATTGGCTCGACGCGCTATACGTGCCTCAGCCTTTGGTCATCGAGCCATCTGATTAAGAGTTTGAGGAACTAAATTTAAGAGCATGCGGTGTTGCCTCGTCTGTTGTCCTTCTCTCCTCATAAACAAAGAGAAAAATATGAAAGAATCGCTTGTATCAATCAAAGTATTAAGTCATGACATCTAAGGGTTTAACAAGAGTTAGTTTTTTTCGTTTTTAATTCCTTATTTTTAATTTTTATTTTACAGTTTAATTAATGAATGTCAAACCTGATAAAGAATATTTAGTTGATTAGCATTCTGAGAAAAGTGGTCTTCTAAAGGAACCTTCGTAACCTCATTAAAGAGGTTCTCCAAGATTCTACTCAGTATTTTCTTGCATGATGAGGGAGACAAATCGTAGCTTGTCTCAAAAGGAGTCGAATAACGGTTCCCATCCAGATACTGAAGTTTTTGTATTGACCAGAACAGAGAGGGAAGGAAGAAGGAGATGCAAGTGAAAACACAGGCAAAAGTCTTTAATTGATTCCTTGAGTCATTTCATTAGGTACATGAGAATAGTATGTATAGGTTTTTTCCATAACAAACTTTACATGTGGCCGGCTGGTGTTGGTTTTAGCCAGTTAAATTGGATTGGCTTTAATTAGCACTTAATGCTCTGAGTAGCCCCTATCGCAAACGGAAGGATTTGAGAAGATCGTTAGTTTTGGCATGTCGGAGGAGACTTTGGAATCTAGTTGGTGGAAACGCTTGGTCAAGGGAGATCAACGATTTGATCAATCCGTTTTGATAGGAGAAGGCGGTATATGGTTTGTTTGATGATGTTCCGCGAAGTGAAACCGGCTGAATTCGTTCGTATCATGTTTCGTTCTGGCAGTGGAAAACAGGGTATTGGGCGGGCAATGAGCGGAGGGATTTATATCGCAGTAGAGCGTGGTGGCATTTGATCGTGAAGGAACCGAAATGTGCGTAGCCCCAGTCCGCCTTGAGCCGGATGGTGTCGGCATGGATGCGAGGGCCTGTATTCGCCACTCAGATAGAGGACACGGGAGACCTGTAGTCTGCTTCTTAACGGCCGCACAAGATCAGAAGTGTTGCCGAGGAAAGTACGTACCAGATTATGTGGATTTGTCGGTGTGTGACGTGTTCGCTGCGCTTCCAATCGGCGTCGGAGTTATGTACTAAGACCAAGATTCGGCGATTTGGTAATCACGGCAATCCGAGAGTGAGCTGTGCCTTTTTATGTAACGGAGGACCTTTTGAGCCATGAGAATGAAGTGGGCACAGTGGATTCGTACATATGTTGAGACAAGTTGTTGAGGCTATATGCGATGGCTCCCGGAAGAGCTGATGGTGAGGTTGGACGAGCTCTTGTGAGTGTCCCGGTCAGGAGGATCTGTGACCATTGATCGGAGCGTATCTATGTCCAGCTCGGTTACTTGCTGCTCGCGGGATTGGCCACACGATTACATTTTAGAGGAGAAATAGATTGTTGGATAATGGAAATTGGCGGTAAGATTGGTTGAGAAAGGAAAATACGTATCTGTGTTGCTCTATGGAGTTTGAATTCCAAGCGAAAAATGGTCTGGCACGTGCCCAGAGGTTTTGGAGAAGAAAAGCCTGGTGGCGCTTGGTGAGAATGTTCTCGGATAGAGGCTACCTCATTCTTTGCCGGTGACCAAGAATGTGTCAACGTGACTAAGTAAAAGAAGGATGTGAGAGCTGCTGCTCTTTTTAGAATGTAGCAGGGATATCATGCGGCACTTGCCTGTGGTGAGAATCGCGCAGTTCTTGGCGTGCAGGTAAGTCGGGAGAAGTGGATGTACTCATTGCAGAGGAGCTCTGACGGAGACCGGTAAAATCGCCTTTAGTGAGGAGGCAGACGTCGAATGAGGATGAAAGCGAGTCCTCCAAATCCCTCGGGTTTCACGCATATAGAACAATACGGTGATCATCGAGCCGGCGGGTGTTAGAAACCGCATTCCTTCCTCTATGCTCAAGTTGAATAATTTTCCAGCCGTGTTAGAGTGCCAAGTGAAGAGTAACCGCCGTATTGTGGGTAGTTTGGCTACCTGCTTGAAATGTCATCGACGTAGTGTATTAGCCCAAGCTCTTGCTGGTGTCGAGTGCCACTGAGACGAGGTTAAAAGCGGGCGACCGACTCTTCTCGAGTGTAATTTGCGGTGATTATAGTCCATATTGCAGCCAAGAACGGCGAGAACTTGCAGAGGAGGCGGCAACCAGCCGTACAGGCCTCTGCTTCTGTAAGGCAAGTAACCTTCAGCAGTCCATGGTTTCGCCATTCAATGATTCTGTTGGCCGTCGGTGTGCTTGTACGGGATCCGACGAGGTGGACTTCATGATGGAGAAATTAGTCTGCCGAACCTGGCCTTAAACGAGTGCCAGTTTGTGAAGGACCGAGTGGTCATGTGATGCCGACGAAATTGTTTGAGGCGGAGAGATAGATGCAGGGGTTCGACGGTGGGGTCTGGTGTGTTGGCACCGTAGGCGGAGGCGAGTTGATATAAAGCCGTGGATCATAGTGTCCGGAGTAGAGACGCGGTGATCAGACACTCGCGTTACCAGATCGCAGTAGCGCTAGAGCATAGAGGCGGGCATGTGGAAGTGGAGTTGAGAGAGGACTTAGATTCCTGAACAGTTTTGAGTGGGAAGCGGAGTTTCAATGAACTTCACGTTTCCTGTAAACGATGATGATTTGTTGATTGTTGTTTTTAGACCACGATATCTTTTGTAATTGTTCGGCATACACCAAGAAATGTACATGACAGAGTTCGGTTTGCAGTTGTTTGTGGAGTGGCTTTTGCATGAGCAAGGAAAGCACTTCACACAGCCGATATTGTGAAGGTGCAGGTATTCGTGGCTTGGTTTGAAAATAAGTTGAACAGGGGCAACGTGTTTTGTGGTTAAGTGTAGGCATCGGTTGTTAAGTAAAACTGCAGGTGGACACTGCGTCCGGCCAAATATTGATGGGCATACTCTAGGCTGTGTGGAAGATATTTGTGGCAGTTTAATTATTGTCGGTGCCTGCGTTATCCAAGCCCGTTTTGCTCGGGGTGTTAGGGACAGTAGCTGGTCGCTGGAATACCTCTGTGCTTGAGAAATTGTCCGAACTCGTGAATAATGTATTCTCGGCCACCGTCGGTGCAAATGGCGTGTGAATTACTTCCTAGTTCGTTTATATGTTCATGAATTTTAATAAAGTTTAATTAAGAATTTTAGAGACATCAGACTTAAATGTACGGAAAAATCCAGCTAAACAAGAAAATCATTCTACTATGAGCAGGTTAAATAACAAAGCCCCTGATGTGAGGGGAACCGGGGAAGGACCCCAATACATCAGAGTGAAGTAGAGCGAAAGGAGTCAAAGTCTTGGAACCGAAATGGGAAACACAGCTGTGACTTTTAAAAGCGATTACAAGAACTACAATTTGGACATCTGAAATTTTAATGTGTATGTTCGGGTTGTTCCGAGAAGATCTTTGGTAGAATGTACGGTGGGGGTGGCCCATCTTTCGTGCCAATATTGTAGGAGATGTGCAGAAGGCGAGAGAGCCTGTCGGAGGACTGGGTTGGGTCTTGATTCTTGATAGAATCGGATTGGAGACCCTCCTTACATGGTCATTGAAGTAGAGTTTTGTGCGTCTGCAAGTCTTACAAGTATAGCCGTTAGGAATCAATATGATTTATTAGATAGATATTTGCATGACGGTTTGGAAATAGAGATAGATGGTATAATTATAGAGGATGGATTAAGATAACGTACGATCCGGGGTTGGAAGAAGTCCAGTGCCCGGATGGAGCCAATCGGACAGTCCCTTCCTCCCCCGATGTGATTTGATCCGAGCCTTGGTAGGGTGAGGCGTGGACTGAAGGTTGGTCGATCGCGTAGGTATTTGGAGATGACCGGGCCCAAGTCCAGAACCAGTCAAGTGAGGTCAGTGTCCAGAGGGAAGCAAGAGAGGCCGAACGGAGATGGCTTGAAGAGGCTTGGGCGTGAGAGTAGTTGGCCGGTTGTGTCATGTGGCGCAGACGTCCCGCGAGTGCCCGCGCTTAGTGTAGATTTGGCAGTCAAGACGATGATTTTAGACATAGTTCTTGATGTGATAGAACTGTTTGCTTCCGGGCCGCGCCCAGCGACGACCTCTGCCCCTATTGGCTGTAAAGAGCAGTATTGTTTGTCCGGCTTAAGCAAGAGGCGTTGAAGAGGTCACGCGCAGAGGAGTTTCTTTCTGTGATGAGCATTGCGTAGAAGTTGTCGAGAGTCAGAGGGAGACTGCAGATGCCCGGACTGGAAGTCTTGGAACGACTGGTAAGAGGGGGCATAACCGTTCAAGATGTAGATGAGATATTTCGGGGTCCAAGGGTATGCCGGCGGAGGATGATATGATCTACGATCTTTCTTGATGTCCCGTCAAGTACTTCCTGCCATAGGCCGGATTCCGCATTGATATGTGTGGAGCTCACTTGAGCTGGATTACCTTTGACTTGTTGGAGATTTGGAAACCGGGTTTGCATGCGCTCAGATTTCCATGGGGGATTCTAGGTGCATTACACAACGGAATGACCGGAGGGCGGATTGTGAGCAGAGGGCGCGACTAGATTTTGGGTCTGTAATGACCATTTGGAGGAATGGGGGTCAAAAGATCGGAGGGATCTTGATCGGCTGAGGAGCGTGGGAGACTAAGGGCGAGCATCAAGAACGTGGAAGAAGCCATTTGGCTTAACAGTTCTGAAGATTTGGATGCAAGTGAAAAAACAGAGAAAAGTCCTATTTTCCTTGATCATTTCATTAGTAAGAGAAATAGTATTGATACGTTCATCTCAAATTTATTTTTGATCGGGCCACGAATCTTGAGGCAAAAGCTAGTTGGAAACTTCTAAAATTAATTTTGGAGCATGAATGAACCCGATTCAGCGAGCTTACAGTAACTGAGTTCGTCTCGGAAATGACGAACCCAACGACACCAAGATCAACCCCCAATCCGGCCGAAATGCAGTCGATCAAGGTTCAAAAGCGCTGTTTCAATTTGAGTTACCAAACGTCCTTCCGATTTTGACGAGCTTTAATACTCCGAATCGACGGCTCGACGAGAGAATCCAAAACGACCCAAGATATCAAATTCCGGACATCATTAAGGCCTTTCAAACTGTCAAACGACACGGTGCATGATCAAAGAATTCGATATCGGCCGTCCTTCAAACCGCTCCCAATTCGCCCTTTTGATCTCACGCCTTTTAACGGGCTATGCCACTCCAGAAAAACTATAAATAGAGCCCTCATATCTATACTAAGTGACTTCAAGTGATGAGAGAGAAGAAAGAAGAAGAGAAGAAGGAGAAAGGGAAAAGGAGATCCTCACTCTCCTCGACCACACGCGGAGCTTCTTCACCTGCCTCCTGAAGACGCGGAACTCCACGAATTTTTGGGGAACCGCAGGAAATTGCTAAGAATTTGTAAAACTTCTTGGAAAGAGAACAAATTGTATTGGATTGATCCAACATTGCGGGACGAATCCTGCCGACTTTGTAATCTAAAATACTAGTGAAATTTTGCCAGACTTCGGGCAAAGGCACCCGGTGGTTTTTTCATCTTTTAGGATTTTTCACGTATAATCACCGCGTGTTCATTTTCTCTTTACTTGGTTTGTGTGTTAACTTACGTTAACCTCGTGACGTGAATTTACAACTCTCCGCACGCGTATTTTTCGAAACACGCAAACAGTTTGCGCCGTCCTGTGGGAATCACTAATCCAACACTTTCGGGATATCCGTAACGATGTGAAAATAGGCGCAGCAGTCGTTTGGTTGGAGCTTCTCGCTCCAACTGCTCGTTAGTCCAGTAAACTCGTTCTATTAACATAGACGACCATGTCAGTTATCCCTTTAACATCTCGGGGGGAAATGGCTGCATGGCGGAAAGGACCTCGGGGCTTTCTTGGAAGAAAGAATCTTGCAAAATGAGGAAGCAATCTCAGAATGAGATCTTCAACTCCTGCGGGAGAATCGACAACCGGCAATTTAACAAAACAAGGAGGAAGTCTTTTCCTCCCACAGAATCGCCCACGGTTGGGATGTCCAATTTGGACATCTTAAGCAGCAAGTCATCTCTCCCCACGTAGGAATTCCTCAGGTTCGACACGGATAATGAACTGGCTTGGAATACGGCAAGTTTCTACACAGCTCCTTCCAATTCGGGCAACTCGCATCCTCCCAGATCTCCTGAGACCTCCTGCTTTCACCACATGGAGCAGACTCCCTCAAACCGACGGGTCCTGCGTCACGCTGCGAAAATTGTAAGGGAATTCCCAATGTGATGCGACGACA
>NW_021318613.1:480383-485203 GCF_001605985.2 Dendrobium catenatum | reverse complement strand
GGCAGATTCCGTCATTGATATGTTGTTGGACTATTCTTGGGACTATGAGACAACGATGAACACTGAATAATTGAAAAGCAAGCAAAAATTCATAATAAGAAAGTCCTAATTTCTAGAGAAGTTGATAGGAAGGAGGTATGTTGTTTTTCACTAAGGGAAAAGAGGATATTACAATTTTCTTAATAGGGGTATTTATACACACTATTATGAAATATATGTGGAGTATGTCGTTGTGTTTCAACAGATAGCAAATTGCGTGTTCGTGCTCAAATGGAATTGTGTGGCTTTTAGCATTTCGGTTGTATATGTCATCTGCATGCAGGCTTCATGATGAAAATCTTCTTGGAGGAATCGATGGAGAATATCCCAGATGGAAGCAACCAACGCACATCGTTTTCTACTCCACTTTAGCGGACAAGACGATCGGGCCAACTGTTAATTCAATTCATATGCATTCATAATCGTTTCCCAGTAATTAAAGGCATTTATTGGACCTCTTAAGTTCCAGGGATTTGATTTGACTTGTTGGAGATTTGGAACCGGAGTAATGCCGCTCCAGATTTCGATGGGTGGATTCAGGTGCATACAAACGGAATGCCGGGCGGAGATTGATTTGGGGAAAGCGAGGGCGGCGTACATAGATTTTGGTCTGTAATGAGCCGTTGGAGGAATGGGGGGTCAAGATCGGAGGGATCCTTGATCGGCTGAGGAGGGTGCTGAGACTGAGGCGGTGATCAAGTGAAAGCTCTCGAGAAGCCATCTGGCCTTTAACAGTTGAAAGTATATATCTGATGCGTCCGTAAAACCATGATAGTTAGTATCCTGGAGACAAGAGATGGGGATACAAGGGGATTGAGAGTATAGGATAAGCACATTGTATGAGAGCAGGGGTAAAAGAAAGTTCTTAATCGGAGATGTATCTTCGGGCTCTAAGGATGTTGTGAAAGGATTTGTGGAGGGTGGATTCGTGGTATAAAGTCGCCGACAGCCTCGCGATCTCTTTGACCATGTAAGACTGGTCCGTGAGAATCGACGACCTATATTTGATTACCATGGGTAGAAATTGCGAGCCGAACAAGAGAAGGAAAATAGCGGAGAGTGCAGTGAAAAACAGAGAACAGGTCTTTTTCCTTATCATTTCATTAGTACGAGAATCGTTGATACGTTCGATTCATCCTTTAAGAATTATCTTTGATCGGGCATGAATCTCGAGGGCAAGAAGGCTAGTTGGATTCATACTTCCTTATAATACATTAATTTTGGAGATCCATGATAAATCTCCGATTTTTCAGCGGGGGATCTTACAGTCAACTGGAGCTTCTCGGAAATTCACGAACCCACCGACACCAGATCAGCCCAATGAGCCTCACTTTTAATGATGTTGCGTGAGATCAAGAGGTTCAAAGCGCTGTTGGAAGGTTCAAACCTGTGATCTGAGTGGTACCAACATACGCTCTCCGAATTATTTTGACGAGTTTATACTCGGAAAGCGAAATTCGGGCACTCTGACGAGACTGATAGTCCAACAGAAGGGACTCGCTTTTAGGAGATAATCAAATTCCGACATCATTAAGGCTTCAAATGTCAATTCCGGTGGCATGATCAAAGATTCGATTCGGCTCGTACCATTTCAACCATAACAAATCGGCCGTGTTAGCCCGATCTCACCGCCTATTTACGGGCTGATGCACACTTCCATGAGGAAAAACTATAAACTAGAGCCCTCATATCTCACACTACAGTCGTGGACTAAGTGAAGAGATATGTGCGGGAATGAAGAGAGAAGGTTATAGAACGAGACTAATGGAAAGAACGGAGATTTCACTCACCTCCGTCGGACCACCGTCGGAGATTCTTCCTTTCGCCTGAAGGCGCCCGGAACATTGTACGGGGTAACGAATAAATCCTGCCCATGTGTATATCTACAAATACAGCCTCGCATGGAACCTTGCAACTGTTACTAACTACTTCATAGGGCCCGGTTGGTTTTTTCCCCTTTTAAGTGTGATTTGAATTTTGTTGTACCCTCCCTGGGATTTTTCCACGTTAAATCCGCGGCTGCTCTCTCTTCTTTCTCTTAATGCTGTTTTTAGTCAGGATGTGTTAAACTTACGGTTTAGATACTCGCCTACTAGGTACGTGTGATAATTTACTGAAACTCTATCGCCGCATATTGTGACACGCGGAGACACAGTTGCTTGCCCCTTTGTGGAAATCACTTCTGATACCAACTCATCTCATGTTTCAATAATTAATGTGGTATTTCGTTTTTTATTGAGTTCGATTCTTCTATTCGTGAGGGACAGAGGCGTCAGCCTCAAGGCGCGTCTTTGTATGAGGTTCAGTTGACGATTCTCTCTCGCAAAAATCAAAGATTGAGTGAGAGACTATAAACATGATGAAATTTTTTATAGTATATTACCTTAGTATGGAGCGAATAATAATAAACATAAAGAAGCATAGATATGAAGTGAAATCAAAAATATCCCAATAGTAAGACAACATTGGTAGAATTAGTATGCTCAACTCAAAGATATATCTTTTCTCTTTCCAATATTCCAGTATTCTTTTTCCTTAACATTCACATATTTTGCATTTCCCACAATCTACAAAAAAATATGCAGGAGTACTTGACGGACATCAAGAAAATCGTATATCATATCACCTCCGCCGGCACTACCTTGGACACCGAAGATATCATCATCTACATCTTGAACGATATGCCCCCTCTTACCAGTCGTTCAAGACTTCCATCCGGCATCTGCAGTCTCCACCGACTCTCGACAACTTCTACGCAATGCTCATCACAGAAGAACTCCATCTGCGTGTGGACTCTCAACACCTCTTTGCTCAACCGGACAACAATAATGCTCTTTACACCAATAGGGGCAGAGGTCATCGCGGGCGCGGCCGAACGCAACAGTTCTCCACTCCACAATCAAGAACTATGTCTAAATCATCTCTGACCTGCCAAATCTACACTAAGCGCGGCCACTCGGTGGACGTCTGCCAGCACAGACACAACGCCAACTACATCACGCCCACCTCTCAAGCCAACTCCGGTCAGGCTCTCCTTGCTTCCTCCGACACGACCTCTACTGACCGGTATCTCGACTTGGGCACATCATCTCACATGACCTACGAATCGGACAACCTCAGTCACGCCTCACCCTACCAAGGCTCGGATCAAATCACTGTCGGGGATGGAAGGACTGTTCCGATTGCTCATTCCGGCACCGGACTTCTTCCAACCCTGGATCGTACGTTATCTTTATCCAACCTCTTACATATACCATCTATCTCTTACAATCTAATCTCTATTTCCAAACTCATCAGAGACAATAATCTATCTAATACATTTGATCCTAACGGCTATACTTGTAAGGACCTCCAGACGCACAAAAGTCTACTTCAAGGACCATGTAAGGAGGGTCTCTATCCGATCTCAATCAAGAATCAAGAACCAGTTCGACAGACTCTCTCCGCCGTCTGCATATCTCCAACAAATTGGCACGAAAGATTGGGCCACCCCCACCGCAGCATTCTTACCAAGATCTCTCGGAACAACCCGACATTACACATTAAATTTCAGACGTTAAATTGTAGTTCTTGTAACGCTTGTAAAAGTCACAAGCTCGTGTTTCCCATTTCGGTTCACAAGACTTGTACTCCTTTCGCTCTACTTCGCTCTGATGTATGGGTTCCTTCCCCAGCTCCCTCACATCAGAGGCTTCGTTATTACCTGCTCATAGTAGATGATATTTCTCGGTTTAGCTGGATTTTTCCGTTTACATTTAAGTCTGATGTCTCTAAAATTTTCATTAACTTTATTACATTCATTGAACAACAAACGAACAGGAATATTCAAGCCATTTGCACCGACGGTGGCCGAGAATACATTAATCACGAGTTCGACAATTTTCTCAAGCACAGAGGTATTCAGCACCGGCTATCCTGTCCCTACACCCCCGAGCAAAACGGGCTTGCGGAACGCAAGCACCGACACATAATTGAAACTGCACGAACAATGCTCCACACTGCCTATATGCCCGTCACATATTGGCCGGACGCAGTGGTCACCGCAGTTTACTTAATCAACCGTATGCCTACACCAACCACAAAACACGTTGCCCCTGTCCAACTTATGTTTCAAACCAAGCCAGACTACCTGCACCTTCGCACATTCGGCTGTGAATGCTTCCTGCTCATGCCAAGCCACTCCCACAACAAACTGCAACCGAACTCTGTATCATGTACATTTCTTGGTTACGCCGACAATTACAAAGGATATCGGTGTCTAAACAACATCAACAAATCTATCATCGTTTACAGAAACGTGAAGTTCGTCTCCCTTCCCACTCAAACTTCAGAATCAGCCTCTCTCAACTACTTCTTCCACATTACCCGCCTCTATGCTGCTACCGCTACTCGCACCTGCTAAACCGAGTGTCATCACCGTGCCTCATACTCCGACACTATCCACGCCTATTATCACTTGCTCTCTGCCTACAGTGCCAACACACCAGACCCCACCGTCAGCCCCTGCATCAGTCTCTCCGCCTCAAATTCCGGCTCGGCATCACATGACCACTCGGTCTCAAACTGGCAATCTCAAGCCAGTCCGCATACTCAATCTTCTCCATCATGAGTCCACCTCGTCGAACCCTACAAGCTACACTGAAGCCAACAAATCGTTTGAATGGCGACAAGCCATGGCTGCTGAGTTCTTTGCCTTACAGAAGCAAGGCACGTGGACTCTGGTTCCGCCTCCTCTCAATTCTCGCGTTCTTGGCTGCAAATGGACATATCACCGCAAATTA
>NW_021318613.1:468720-475826 GCF_001605985.2 Dendrobium catenatum | reverse complement strand
CTTTTTTGCTGTCCGCCCAGTTTTGTGGAGAGAGACATGTCGGTTCGGCCCACTGACTTTGTGGGCCCCACATGCACGAAAATAGCACTTTTTCGCTATTTTTTGGTCCAAAAAATTCCGAGAAAATACCAAAAAATTCGAAAAAAATTTAGTAAAATAGGAAAATTCCAAAATGGCAATAACTTCCCTCCTTTCTCTCCAAAACCTATTAATAGGCCCCCTAGGCCTTTAGAAAATTTGCAACTTCTCTTTCTTTGTCCCTCTAGCTCTCTGGCGGCTGAGGCCTCTGCTATTTGCGAGCGAGGAACTTCCCCTGCTCGAATTAGCGCCCTCTTCGCGCGCAGGAGTTACAGGATTTCTCTACTTTTCCCCACGGCTTTCTGACAGTTGAGGCTTCCGCTATTTGCGAGCGGGAAACTTCCCCTACTCAAATTAGCGCCCCTCCTCGGGTGCAGGAGTTACGAGATTTTTCTTCTTTCCCCCACGGCTTTCTGACGGTTGAGGTTTCCTAATACCGAAGCTCTTCATTACGAGATGCGCTCTCTTAGCAAATGCTTGGATGAGGAATATTTATTTAAAGTGGGACTATCTACTCATGCAGGGAGGTCATACACACAAAAATTGAAGATATCCACAAAAGCCTCGGAAGTCCAAATAACTCAATCTAGGCGACCCGAGGGCGAGGGAGATTCACATACGCCTAAGAAGAAGAAGTCGAACGATGTTTTTGCAGTCGCCGGTAAGGGCCCTCGCTTTTCTCCATCCAGGATATACATTCCAGAGGATGTTCTGAAACATAAGTGTATCGGTCGTCGGCGAGTCGAAGAGTTGGTGGGTTTACATTTCCTCTATTTCCATTGTATTTGCGTCTAATTTAGATGATATACTTTTTACTTATTGATTCTTTTTTGAACAGTATCTTGAGTTGAACAAAATCTTGGATGATTGGAATGACGAGTTCGTGAAGGTCAAATACCTCCAGGGAGAATACAAGAAGAAATACGACGGCAAAGTGAAGGAAATGGAGACGGTGGAGAGTCAACTCGATCAATGCAGAACAGAATTAGCGAACAAGATTGCTTCAGCCTCTTCCCAAAATGAGCGGATGGATCGTTTGCATATTCAGTTGGTGGAGGCGAAGGCAACAAACAACCAACAACTGAAAAATATGCGAACCCTCGAGGTTGAGAATAAGAAGCTCCTGAATAAGTTGTCAGAGAAGGTACAAGAAGCTCGCGATTATTTTTATGACGTAGAGGTGAAGGCCTTATAAGCGGAGCTTATTCAGGATGGCTTCATTAAAAGCTTTATGAAGGGCGTTCGTGTTGTGAAACGCAGGAACGGAGGGGATATCGAGGGGTTGACCCCAAGCCAAGCTTCTGGTGATCCTTCTCCAGATTCTGGCGGCGAAGAATTGGAGAGTGATTTGAAAAAGATCTTCGCGTTGGTAGAGATGACGATCTTGAGATTCTGTAGAACTGTTTTGATGCTTTCCGTATTGCTTTTGCTTTTGTTGCGATGATTGTTCGTATGTTCATGCTGTTCGTGTGTTGCTATTTTTGGATGATGCACTTGATGTTCGTGGGCTTATAAAAAAGACAATTTTCTTCTTTATATATGTTAACTCAAATGTTAATAAAGTCTTTCTAATCTACACGAATGCGAGAGATATCCGCTTTGCGATACTCTGACCTATCCGAGGTTGTTAATCAAAACATTTGCTTAATGATTTTAACCTGTGTGGAAGAGGTCGGACTAGGTCCCCCTGGGATACAAAACAAGTGTTCTTCTACAACAACGTACGAAAAACTCAAAGAAAATACAAGGCACAGTTACAAAGCAAAACGAACGTCACAAACGATATTACACATAACAAATAGTAACATCAATCTTCTACTGATAGTATTTGCGAAGGTTGTCCACATTCCAAGTTCGGGGAAGCATCTTTCCGTTCGCATCTTTTAACTTGAAGGTCCTAGGTTTGACCATAGCCGCTACCAAATAAGTACCTTCTCATAGGGGGGAGAGCTTGTTACGCTGAGGGCCTTTTCCAGCAGCTTCAAGGCTTCGCAGAACTAAATCCCCAAGGGAAATAGTTCGAGGTTTTATCCTTCAATTGTAGTCGTTGAGGGCCTTTCCCAGCAGCTTCAAGGCTTCGCAGAACTAAATCTCCAATGGAGATAGTTCGAGGCTTTATCCTTCGATTGTAGTGACGAGCGATCCGTTGATGGTATGCAGCGGTCTTAAGCGAGGCTATATCTCTTGCCTCGGGGAGGAGGTCCAGATTAGTCCTGAGTTTTTCTTCATTCTTACTGGAGTCAAATGTCTGAATTCTATTGCTCGGGACCCCTATGTCCACTGGTATGACTGCTTCTGTGCCGAAACAGAGGTTAAACGGAGTCTCTCCTGTAGGTGTTCTGGCTGTGGTGCGGTAAGCCCATAGGACATTCGGGAGTTCTTCAGCCCATTGCCCCCCAGCCTTCCCTAGGAGTGTCTTTAGCCCTTTCAGAATTGTTCAGTTTGTGACTTCTGTTTGCCCATTTGTTTGAGGATGGGCGACAGCTATGTGGACAAGCTGAATGTGAAAATCTTTACAAAAAGACGTAAAGATTTTTCAAGTAAACTGAGTTCCATTGTCGGTGATAACCTTTGCTGGAATACCGAAGCGACAAATTATATTCTTCCATAAGAATTATTTGGCATTTGCTTCGGTGATATTTGCCAAGGGCTCTGCTTCCACCCATTTTGTAAAGTAGTCTACAGCCAAGATGATGAATTTTCGTTGTCCTGTGGCTATAGGGAAGGGTCCCATTATGTTGACTCTCCACTGGGCGAAAGGCCAGGGGCTTTGAAGAGATGCAAGTTCTAGAGCTAGAGTATAGGTGAGACTAGAATGTAATTGGCAGTTTACGCACTTTCGTGTAAACTCAAGCGCGTCTTGTTTCATTGTAGGCCAATAGAACCCCTGCCTCATGATCTTATAGCCAAAGCTCTTTCTCCCAGATGCTCGCCACATACTCCAGAATGAACTTCTCGGAGAGCATAATCAGCTTCTGAAGGTGGGAGACACTTCAGATATGGCCCGGTGAAAGCGCGCTTGTATAATTCACCACCAATAATGATGAAATTTGCTGCTCGTCTTCGAAGTCTCGTTGCAGCCATGGGTTCTTCAGGCAGTACCCCATCTTATAAGAAAGACAAAATGGGATTGATCCAAGACTCCTCAATTGTTTCGTTGATCGATTGTATGACCCATGGACCTTGAATGCTAGGAAAGTGGATCTCCTCAACGCACTTCCTCTTGTAGATGTCTCATGTTGTTGATGTTGCAAGCTTTGAAAGAGCATCTGCTCTCGCATTTTTTTCTCGGAGAATGTGTATGATCTGATATTCTCCTATTCGGGTTAAAAGCAGTTTTGCAATCTTGCAATATTGAGCCTGCTGCGGATTGTGGATCTCGAATTCTCCCTCTACTTGGAATGCAACTAATTGTGAATCGGTGTGGACTACCAGATTCTGCACTTCACAATCGATTGCTAGTTTTAGCCAAGTAATAAGAGCCTCATATTCCGCCATGTTATTTGTTGCCGGGAACTTGAGTCGAAGCCCATACTCAAGAGTAACCTCCTGCGGAGATATTAGCAGAATTCCAGCTCTCACACCTGAACCTCCCGAGGATCCATTGACGTATAACGTCCAACGTGGAGGAGAAGGCAAAGTACCTGTTTGAACATCTGATGCTGGTACGGTGCATTCAACCACAAAATCAGCGAGTGCTTGAGATTTTATAGGCAAGTAGTGAATGTCGAATTCGCCAAGTTCTACGGACCACTTGACGAGCCTACCCGATGCTTCCGGTTTTTGCAGAATACTTTTCAGTGGCAGATTTGTGTAAACTCCTATTGAGTGGGTTTGAAAGTAAGGACGTAGTTTCCTGATAGAATAAACTAACGCCAATGTTGTTTTATCTGCTAAGGAATAACGCCCTTCCGTCTCAGACAGGATTTTACTGACATAGTAAACGGGGCGTTGTGTGGCATTTTCTTCCCGTACCAAGACCGAACTGATGGCTTGAGTCGAAACAGTTATGTATAAATACAACTTTTCTCTGGATGTCGGTTTAGAAAGTAGCGGCGGGGAGGCCAAATACTTTCGTAGCTGTTCGAAGGCTTCTTGGCATTCGTCCGTCCATTTGAAACCAGAGTTGCGGGCACCTCTGAGTATTTTGAAGAAAGGGAGATATTTGTCTCCTGAACGCGCCAGGAAACGTGACAATGCTGCAATTCTCCCGTTCAGCCTTTGGACTTCTTTGATGTTCTTCGGGGGCACCATATCTCTTAATGCCTTGATCTTTTCAGGATTGGCTTCAATTCCTCTGTGGGTTACCATAAAACCCATGAATTTTCCAGAAGCAACTCTGAAGGCGCATTTGGTAGGGATAAGTCGCATATTGTAACGCCTCAGCAGACGGAAGCACTGTTCCAAGTCGGAGATATATTGAGACTTTTCGAGACTCTTTACCAACATGTCGTCAACATATACCTCCATGTTACGCCCAATAAGAGTTTTGAAGACTTTATTCATGAGGCGATGGTAAGTTGCTCCAGCATTCTTGAGCCTGAAGGGCATTACCCGATAACAGTACAGTCCTCTGTCTGTTTGAAACGCTGGTGCTTCTTCATCGGTCGGGTTCATCTTGATTTGATTGTAGCTGGAGTATGCGTCCATGAAACTCAACATTTGATGACCAGAAGTGGTATCGACTAACTGGTCGATACATGGAAGGGGAAAGCTGTCTTTTGGGCAGGCCTTATTAAGATCAGTATAATCTATGCACATTCTCCATGCGCCGCTCCCTTTTCGAACCAAGACAATGTTTGCCAACCAATTGGGATGATGCACTTCTTGTATGAATCCGGCTTTCAGAAGTTTGTCCACCTCTTGTTCGATTGCCTGCTGACGATCTGGCGTGAAATTTCGCTTCTTCTGGATGACTGGTTTGTTTGCCGGATTGACCTTAAGGGAATGTACAATTACTTCAGGGTCAATCCCGGGAATATCCGCCGGACTCCATGCAAAAATATCCTGATTTTCTCATAGAAAATCTGTGAGCATTTTCTTATCGTTTTCTGAGAGAAGTGACCCGATCTGCACCGTTTTTTGAGGATGTTGCTCAGAGATAGATACAGTGGTGAGTTCTTCTACTGGAGAGGCTCTCTGAGGTATGTCCTCGCTCCAGAGATCAAAATATTCAATGTTTAGAGTATCGGCCGGGTGTGTTTTGACCTGCCTGAGATAGCAGGTTTGTGCTGTTTGCTGATCTCCGCATACCACACTAACTCCTGTTGGAGTGTGGAACTTCAGCTTGAGGTGAGGGATAGAGGTGACAATCCAAAAAATTAATTGGAGTGGCCTTCCAAAGATAGCGTTGTAAGCCGATTCAGACTTTACAACAATGAACTGAACAGAATGTGTGGATTGTCGGGGGAATTCTCCAAGTACAACTGGAAGACTAATTATCCCTTCTGCTCATACAGTTCGATTATCAAACCCATACAGAGGGCCTGCAGCGGGCTGGAGCATTTCTCTTGTGAGACCCATATTGAGAAAGGTCGAGTAGAACAGGACATCCACAGAGCTGCCGTTGTCCACAAGGATTCTCTTGACATTGTAGCACGGGTCGCCTATGCCTGCGTTGATAACAAGTGGATCTTGGTGAGGGGTTTTTACTCCCTCCAAGTCAGAATCATCAAAGGTGATTGAGTGATCTACACGAGCCTTCTTTGGAGTTGGAGTTTTGTCCACAGCCAAAAAGACTTTATCAGATAGCAGAGGGCCTCCAACTATTGTCTCAATTTCTCCAATTGCTATTCGGTTGTTTACTGGTGGCCTATGCTGTCGTTCTTGCCCCCCAGCGGGACGAGTTTCCTCTCGGGGAGGAGGATTCTGAATAAACTGGCGGAGATATCCTTGGCGGATAAGCCTTACAATCTCCTCCTTCAGTTGTCTGCAAGCTTCGGTAGAGTGACCACGACTACGATGGAAATGACAGTATTGGTCCTAATTTCTTGTGTTCGGTTTTAAGGGATGTGGCCACTTAACTGTATTCTGATCTCGAACAGCCATTAGCACATTTACTTGAGATGTATTGAGAGGAGTGTATTCTTTCTCTTGTCGAGGTTCTCGCCGTGGCAATGGAGACCTCGGGGGTAGATTGTTCTTCCCTTGTTTCTTTCGTTGCGAGGAAGAATTATCTGTTCCAGGCGCTCCCTTGCGCTTTCCAGTAGACTATTCAAATTGCTTTCTATGGGCGTTTATGGCCTCATTCGCCGAGATTTGAGCTTCTATCCGGTGGATTAAATTGGCGTATGATGGAACGGTGTCGCGCATAAGTGCCGAATAGAAGGGTCCAGGGCAAAGGCAGTAGAACCATGTGCGAGCCTGTCCTTTGAGAGTGGCAGGAAAGACTTGGCATAGGAGAGCGTTCGGAGCCCGCTGAATGTGCATAATAGTTCTGTAATGGTCGATATGCTCGTACGAGTCGGACGTCTCATCGTAAGACTCGATGCTAGGTAGCTTAAATCTAGCCGGAATTGGATGTTGTAGTATGGCCTCAGTTAGAGGTGAAGATTCCTGAAAGTCTCGCTGTCGGAGAGTTTGTCTCGCATCTCCTTGGGGGAATTCTTCCCTTAGTAATTTTCGCAGTTCGTGACGCAGGGCGTCGTGAGGGAGCTCTGCTCCATGTGGTTGAGCAGAGTCTTCAGGGAGATCTGGGAGGATGCGAGGTTGCCTAATTGAAGGTGGAGGATGTGTAGAACTTGCCGTATCGACAATTTCACTATCCTGTCGAGACTGAGGAAATCTCCTACGTGGGGGGAGATGAACTTCTGCTTGAAGATGTCCAAATTGGACATCCTCAACCCGTGGTGGATTCTGGGGGAGGAAGACTTCCTCCTGTTGTGCTAATGCCGGTTGTTGATTCTCCCGCAGGAGTTGAAGAATCTCGTTCTGAGATTCTTCCATTTTTCGGATTCTTTCTTCCAAGGAAGGCCCCGAGGTCCTTTCGTCAGCAGCATTTTGCCCCCCAGGATGCAAAGATACTGACA
>NW_021318613.1:466931-468620 GCF_001605985.2 Dendrobium catenatum | reverse complement strand
GCCCGTCTAAAGTGATGTGAAAGCTTCTTTTTTTTTTATTCTTGTTAGTGTGAGCTTTATTATCTTCTCCATTTTTCCTTCTCATAAATATGTGATACTCTCACTTAAAAAAAAAAAAAAAAATTTCCATTAGTTAAATTCATATTTTATAAAAGTACACATAATGTTATTTAATTACTCCACATTTCGTGCATGACATTTAGGCATTTCTTGTGCTTGGTAAATTAATAGCTTGTTTACTATTACCAATATGTTTATTTATTTATTCTTCCAATGAACAATGTAATTATTGACTGAAGAAGTGTGCGATTCGTGGCGACATTAAGCGAGATAAATAATCCTATTCTACATTGTGCTTTGCAGCTATGGCTCTTACTTTCGCATAATTAATTGAATGAACTGTTGAAAGTTCCAAAGATATTATGATGCAGAAATTAAGTTTTAATATAGTTTTCGATTTTTTTCTAATGAATTCCCTCTTTTTTTTTTCCTGCATTTGATTTACAGTTAAATCAAATAATATTTTCTAAGGGGTGTCAAAATAGATTAACTTATTTAGCTAGAATCCAACCTGACATTGATTGGATTAGAATTTAGTCAACCGGATCGAACTTGTTTAAGAAGTCGATCAAAAAGGTTGACCTAAACCCGACTCGCTACAATATGATGGCCATAATCAGACCCGAAAATCTGTTTTTGCTTAATTGATGAAAAAAAAAAGAATACGAACAAGCAAAAGAATTTAAGAAAAAAATTAAATGAGTCACTTTTGAGTCAAAATTGAATTCATGGGATAACCCAAACCCAACCTGCACATTAAATGGGTCAATATTCTAGACCCGAATTTGACCCGTTTATTAAACATGTCAACTTGAATTCGAATTTTTTTGGGTTGGATTCACATCGAATTGTTGGGTAGGGTCTTTTATTGGAGAGATTATTCTGTGCGGAGTCCGGACGCAAGATGCGTCTGGATTTTGTGAGGCTACGTAGAAATATATAGTTGTTGCGTGTTCAAAAATACGCGGCGGTAGAGCGGCGGTAGAGTTTGTAAATTCGTGTTCGAGCGTTACACGTAAGTTTAACACACAAATAGTAAAGAGAAAATGAACACCGGGATTTATACGTGGAAAACCCTAAAAGGGAAAAAACCACGGGGCCTTGCCCAGTTGCAAAGTTCAACTAGTGTTTTTGTAGATTACAAATGGCGGATTCGTCTCACAAGTTGGGATAATCCAAATACAATTTGTTTCTTCCATGAAGTTTACAAAATTTTGCAAATTTCCAACGTTTCTCGAAAATCCGGCAGAGTTCCGGCGTCTTCAGGCGGCAGGGAGAGCCCCGGCGGTGGTCGAGGAGGTGAGGAATCTCCTTTTCCCCTTTATACTTCTTCTTCTCTTCTTCTTCTCTCTCTTCACTTGAGTTCCCTTGGTGTAGAATGAGGGCTCTATTTATATTATTTCTGGGGTGGGATAGCCCGTAAGTAGGCGTGAGATCAAGGGCGAACAGGGAGTGGTTTTAATGGACGGCCGATATCGAATCCTTTGATCATGCACCGTTCGTTGGACATTTGAAGGCCTTAATGATGTCTTAATTTGATAATCTTGGGCTCGTTGGATTCGTCTCGTCGATCCGTTCAATTTGAGTATAAGCTCGTCAAAATCGGAGACCGTTTGGTAACTCAAATTG